>NW_027515508.1:0-77227 GCF_048772815.1 Callospermophilus lateralis
AATTTCATTGAAAGGGGTTGCCAAGCTTCCAAGAAATTATGAGCTTCCGAAATACTAGCAAATGTTGTTTCACCCAATCTTGATGATACTTTTGGTAATGATCAGTACACAAATCCCACTTGGCTCACCAAATTTTGTACTTCTAGGTTGAAGCGTTCGTCTACAGTAGCAGTTTTTATATTTATGTTTCACTCTGTTCTCTCCTATATAGATAGATGAATTTAGAACTCTAAATCCAACATGGTTTGCAGTAGCTCTTTGAAACTTGAAAAAATAAAGGAGTATTCAGTTTAGTCTCTATGGTGTGTTTCCTCTTCAAGTAGCCCTAGGCACAAACTGTGGAAAAGCACTTTCATTGAGAGGGGTTGCCAAGCTTCTAAGAAATAACGAGTTTCCGAAATACCAGCAAATATTTTTTCACCCAATCTTGTTGATACGTGGTGGTAATGACAAGTACACAAATCCCACTTGGCTCACCAAATTTTGTTCTTCCAGTTGAAGCGTTCGTTTACAATAGCAGTTTTTATTTTTAGGTTTCACTCTGTTCTCTCCTATATAGATAGATGAATTTGGAACTCTAAATCCCACATGGTTTGTAGTAGCTCTTTGAAATTTGACAAAATAAAGAGTTCTCAGTTTTGTTTCTATGGTTTGATTCCTCTTCAAGTAGCCCTAGTTACAGACTGTGGAAAAGCGCTTTCATTCAGAGGGGTTGCCAAGCTTTTAAGAAACAATGAGTTTACAAAATACCAGCCAATATTTTTTCACCCAATCTTGATGATGCTTGGTGGTAATGATCAGTAAACAAATCTCACTTGGAATGCCAAATTTGTTTCTTCTAGTTTGAAGCGTTCGTTTACAGTAGCAGTTTTTATTTTTAGGTTTCACTGTGTTCTCTCCTATATGGATAGATGAATTTGGAACTCTAAATCCAACATGGTTTGTAGTAGCTTTTTGAAACTTGACAAAATAAAGGAGTTCTCAGTTTTGTCTCTAAGGTTTGTTTTCTCTTCATGTAGCCCTAGGCACAGACTGTGGAAAAGCACTTTTATTGAGGGGGTTGCCAAGCATCTAAGAAATAACGAGTTTCCGAAATACCAGCAAATATTTTTAACCCAATCTTGATGATACGTCGTGGTAATGACAAGTACACAAATCCCACTTGGCTCACCAAATTTTGATCTTCTATGTTGAAGCGTTCGTTTACAGTAGCAGTTTTTATTTTTAGGTGTCCCTCTGTTCTCTCCTATATAGATAGATGAATTCGGAACTCTAAATTAAACATGGATTGTAGTAGCTCTTTGAAACTTGACAAAATACAAGAGTTCTCAGTTTTGTCATATGGTTTGTTTCCTGTTCAAGTAGCCGTAGGCACAGACTTTTGAATAGCAATTTCTTTGAGAGGGGTTGCCAAGCTTCTAAGAAATAACGAGTTTCCGAAATACCCGCAAATATTTTTTCATCCAATCTTGATAATACTTGGTGGTAATGATCAGTACACAAATCCCACTTGGCTCACCAAATTTTGTTCTTCCAGGTTTAAGCGTTCGTTTACAGTAGCAGTTTATACTTTTAGGTTTCTCTCGGTTTTCTTCTATATAGTTAGATGAATTTGGAACACTAAATCCAACATGGTTTGTAGTAGCTCTTAGAAACTTGACAAAATAAAAGAGTTCTCAGTTTTGTCTCTAGGGTTTGTTTCCTCTTCAAGTAGCCCTAGGCACAGACTGTGGAAAAGCACTTTCATTGAGAGGGGTTGCCAAGCTTCTAAGAAAATACGAGTTTCCGAAATACCAGCAAATATTTTTTCTCCCAATCTTGATGATACTTGGTGGTAATAATCAGTATACAAATCCCACTTGGCTCACCAAATTTGTTCTTGTAGGTTGAAGCTTTCGTCTACAGTAGCAGTTTTTATATTTAGGTTTCCCTGTGTTCTCTCCTATATAGATAGATGAATTTGGAACTCCAAATCAAACATGGTTTTTAGTAGCTCTTTGAAACTTGACAAAAAAAAGTGGTTCTCTGTTTTGTCTCTATCGTTTGATTCCTCTTTATGAAGCCCTAAGCAGCGACTATGGAAAAACACTTTCATTGAAAGGGGTTGCCAAGCTTCCAAGAAATTACGAGTTTCCGAAATACAAGCAAATATTTTTTCACCCAATCTTGACGATACATTGCAGTAATGACAAGTACACAAATCCCACTTGGCTCACCAAATTTTGTTTTTCTAGGTTGAAGCGTTCAACTACAGTAGCAGTTTTTATTTTTAGGTTTCAATCTGTTCTCTCCTATATAGATAGATGAATTTGGAACTCTAAATCCAACATGGTTTGTAGTAGCTCTATGAAAATTGACAAAAAAAAAGATGTTCTCAGTTTTGTCTCTATGGGTTGTTTCCTCTCCAAGTAGACCTAAGCAAAGACTGTGGAAAAGCACTTTCATTGAAAGGGGTTCCCAACCTTCCAAGAAATTACGAGTTTTCAAAATACCAGGAAATATTTTTTCACGCTATCTTGATGAAACCTGGTGGTAATGACAAGTACACAAATCCCACTTGGTTCACCAAATTTTGTTCTTCTAGGTTTAAGCGTTCGTTTACAGGAGCAGTTTTTATTTTTGGTTTCACTCTGTTCTCTCCTATATAGATAGATGAATTTGGAACTCTAAATCCAACATGGTTTGTAGTAGCTCCTTGAAACTTGACAAAATAAAGGAGTTCTCAGTTTTGTCTGTGTGGTTTGTTTCCTCTTCAAGTAGCCCTAGGCACAGACTGTGGAAAAGCATTTTCATTGAGAGGGGTTGCCAAGCTTCTAAGAAATAACGATTTTCCGAAATACCAGCAAATATTTTTTCACCCAATCTTGAGGATACTTGGTGGTAATGATCAGTACACAAATCCCACTATACTCACCAAATTGTGATCTTCAAGGTTGAAGCGTTCGTCTACAGCAGCAGTTTTTATGTGTAGGCTTCACTCTGTTCTCTCTTATATAGATAGATGAGTTTGGAATTCTAAATCCAACATGGTTTGTAGTAGATCTGTGAAACTTGACAAAATAAAGTAGATCTCAGTTTAGTCTCCATGGTTTGTTTCCTCTTCAAGTAGCCCTAGGCACAGATTGTGGAAAAGCACTTTCATTGAGAGGGGTTGCCAAGCTTCCAAGAAATAACGAGTATCCGAAACACCAGCAAATATTTTTTCACCCAATCTTGATGATACGTGGTGGTAATGACAAGTACACAAATCCCATTTGGCTCACCAAATTTTGTTCTTCTAGGTTGAAGAGTCCGTCTACAGTAACAGTTTTTATTTTTAGTTTCACTCTGTTCTCTCCTATATAGATAGATGAATTTGGAACTCTAAATCCAATATGGTTTCTAGTAGCTCTTTGAAACTTTATAACCTAAAGGAGTTATCAGTTTTGTCTCTATGGTTTGTTTCCTCTTCCAGTAGCCCTAGGCACAGACTGAGGAAAAGCACTTTAATTGAGAGGGGTTGCCAAGCTTCTAAGAAATAACGAGTTTCCGAAATACCAGCAAATATTTTTTCACCCAATCTTGATGATACGTCATGGTAATGAGAAGTACACAAATCCCACTTGGCTCATCAAATTTTGATCTTCTAGGTTGAAGCGTTCGTTTACATTAGCAGTTTTTATATTTAGGTGTTCCTCTGTCTCTCCTATATAGATAGATGAATTTGGAACTCTAAATCCAACATGGTTTGTAGTAGCTCTTTGAAACTTGACAAAATAAAGGAGTTCTCAGTTTTGTCTCTATGGTTTGTTTCCTCTTCAAGTAGCCATAGGCACAGACTGTGGAAATGCACTTTCATTGAGAGGGGTTGCCAAGCTTCCATGAAATAAGGAGTTTCCGAAATACCAGCAAATATTTTTTCACCCAATCTTGATGATACTTGGTGGTAATGATCATTACACAAATCCCACTTTGCTCACCAAATTTTGTTGTTCTAGGTTGAAGCGTTTGTCTACAGTAGCAGTTTTTATAGTTAGGTTTCCCTGTGTTCTCTCCTATAAAGATAGATGAATTTGGAACTCTAAATCCAACATGGTTTGTAGTAGCTCTATGAAACTTGACCAAAAAAAGGGGTTCTCAGTTTTGTCTCTGTGGTTTGTTTCCTCTTCATGTAGCCCTAAGCAGAGACTGTGGAAAAGCACTTTCATTAAAAGGTTTTCCAAGCTTCCAAGAAGTTACGAGTTTCCGAAATAGAAGCTTTTTGAAACTTGACAAAATAAAGGAGTTCTCAGTTTTTTCTTTATGGTTTGTTTCCTCTTCACGTAGCCCTAGGCACAGACTGTGGAAAAGCGTTTTCATTGAGGGGGGTTGCCAAGCTTCCAAGAAATTACGAGTTCCCGATATACCAGCAAGTATTTTTTCACCCAATCTTGATGATATTTGGTGGTAATGATCAGTACACAAATCTTACTTGGCTGACCAAATTGTGTTCTTCTTGGTTGAAGTGTTCGTCTACAGTAGCATTTTTTATATTTAGGTGTCCCTCTGTCTCTCCTATATAGATAGATGAATTTGGAACTCTAAATCCAACATGGTTTGTAGTAGCTCTTTGAAACTTGACAAAATAAAAGAGTTCTCAGTTTTGTCTTATGGTTTGTTTCCTCTTCAGGTAACCCTAGGCACAGACTGTAGAAAAGCACTTTCATTGAGAGTGGTTGCCAATCTTCTAAGAAATAACGAGTTTCCGAAATACCAGCAAATATTTTTTCACCCAATCATGATGATACTTGGTGGTAATAATCAGAACAGAAATCCCACCTTGCTCACCAAATTTTGTTCTTCTAGGTTGAAGCGTTCCTCAACAGTAGCAGTTTTTATACTTAGGTATTCCTGTGTTCTCCCCTATATAGTTAGATGAATTTGGAACTCTAAATCCAACATGGTTTGTAGTAGCTTTTTGAAACTTGACAAAATAAACGAGTTCTCAGTTTTGTCTCTATGATTTGTTTCCTCTTCAAGTAGCCCTAAACTGAGACTGTGGAAAAGCACTCTCATTGAAAGGGGTTGGCAAGCTTCTGAGAAATTACGAGTTTCCGAAATACCAGCAAGTATTTTTTCACCCAATCTTGATGATGCGTCGTGGTAATGACAAGTACACAAATCCCACTTGGCTCATCAAATTTTGTTCTTCTAGGTTGAAGCGTTCGTTTACAGTAACAGTTTTTATTTTTAGGTTTCACTCTGTTTTCTGCTTTATAGATAGATGAATTTGGAACTCTAAATCGAACATGGTTTGTAGTAGCTCTTTGAAACTTGACAAAATAAAGGAGTTCTCAGTTTTGTCTCTATGGTTTGTTTCCTCTTCAAGTAGACCTAGGCACAAACTGTGGAAAAGCACTTGCATTGATAGTGGTTGCCAAGCTTCTAAGAAATAACGAGATTCCGAACTACCAGCAAATATTTTTTCACCCACTCTTGATGATCATTGGTGGTAATGATTAGTACACAAATCCCACTTGGCTCACCAAATTTTTTTCTTCGAGGTTGAAGCGTTCGTCTACAGTAGCAGTTTTTATATTTAGGTTTCACTCTGTTCTCTCCTATATAGATAGATGAATTTGGAACTCTAAATCCAACATGGTTTGTAGTCGCTCTTTGAAAATTGACAAAATAATGGATTTCTCAATTTAGTCTCTATGGTTTGTTTCCTCTTCACGTAGCCCAAGGCACAGACTGTGGAAAAGCGCTTTCATTGAGGGGGGTTGCCAAGCTTTCAAGAAATTACGAGTTTCCGAAATACAAGCAAGTATTTTTTCACCAAATCTTGATGATAATCTGTGGTAATGATCAGTACAGAAATTCCACTAGGCTCAACAAATTGTGTTCTTCTAGGTTGAAGTGTTCGTCTACAGTAGCTATTTTTATATTTAGGTGTCCCTCTGTCTCTCCTATATAGATAGATGAATTTGGAACTCTAAATCCAACATGGTTTGTAGTAGCTCTTTGAAACTTGACAAAATAAAGGAGTTCTCAGTTTTGGCTCTATGGTTTGTTTCCTCTTCAAGTAGCCCTAGGCACAGACTGTGGAAAAGCACTTTCATTGACAGGGGTTGCCAAGCTTCTAAGAAATAACGAGTTTCCGAAATACAAGCAAATATTTTTTCACCCAATCCTGATGATACCTGGTGGTAATGATCAGTACACAAATCCCACTTGGCTCACCAAATTTTGTTCTTCTAGGTTGAAGTGTTCGTCTACAGTAGCTGTTTTTATATTTAGGTTTCACTCTGTTCTCTTGTATATAGGTAGATGAATTTGGAACTCTAAATCCAACATGGTTTGTAGTAGCTTTTTGAAAATTGACAAAATAAAGGACTTCTAAGTTTTTTCTTTATGGTTTGTTTCCTCTTCACGTAGCCCTAGGCACAGACTGTGGAAAAGCACTTTCATTGAGAGGGTTTGCCAAGCATCCAAGAAACTACGAGTTTCCGATATACCAGCAAATATTTTTCACCCAATCGTGGTGATATGTGGTGGCAATGACAAGTACACAAATCCCACTTCGCTCACCAAATTTTGTTCTTCTAGGTTTAAGCGTTCGTTTACAGTAGCATTTTTTATTTTTGGGTTTCACTCTATTCTTTCCTATATAGATAGATGAATTTGGAACTCTAAATCCAACATGGTTTGTAGTCGCTCTTTGAAACTCGACAATATAAAGGAGTTCTCAGTTCAGTCTCTATGGTATGTTTCCTCTTCAAGTAGCCCAAGGCACAGACTGTGGAAAAGCGCTTTCATTGAGGGGGGTTGCCAAGCCTCCAAGAAATTACGAGTTCCCGATATACCAGCAAGTATTTTTTCACCCAATCTTGATGATATTCGGTGGTAATGATCAGTACACAAATCCCACTTGGCTCACCAAATTGTGTTCTTCTAGGTTGAAGTGTTCGTCTACAGTAGCAGTTTTTATATTTAGGTGTCCCTCTCTCTCTCCTATATAGATAGATGAATTTGGAACTCTAAATCCAACATGGTTTGTAGTAGCTCTTTGAAACTTGACAAAATAAAGGAGTTCTCAGTTTTGACTCTATGGATTGTTTCCTCTTCAAGTAGCCCTAGGCACAGACTGTGGAAATGCACTTTCATTGAGAGGGGTTGCCAAGCTTCCATGAAATAAGGAGTTTCCGAAATACCAGCAAATATTTTTTCACCCAATCTTGATGATACTTGGTGGTAATGAACATTACACAAATCCCACTTGGCTCACCAAATTTTGTTCTTCTAGGTTGAAGCGTTTGTCTACAGTAGCAGTTTTTATAGTTAGGTTTCCCTGTGTTCTCTCCTATAAAGATAGATGAATTTGGAACTCTAAATCCAACATGGTTTGTAGTAGCTCTATGAAACTTGACCAAAAAAAGAGGTTCTCAGTTTTGTCTCTGTGGTTTGTTTCCTCTTCATGTAGCCCTAAGCAGAGACTGTGGAAAAGCACTTTCATTAAAAGGTTTTCCAAGCTTCCAAGAAGTTACGAGTTTCCGAAATACAAGCTTTTTGAAACTTGACAAAATAAAGGAGTTCTCAGTTTTTTCTTTATGGTTTGTTTCCTCTTCACGTAGCCCTAGGCACAGACTGTGGAAAAGCGCTTTCATTGAGGGGGGTTGCCAAGCTATCAATAAATTACGAGTTCCCGATATACCAGCAAGTATTTTTTCATCCAATCTTGATGATTCTTGGTGGTAATGATCAGTACACAAGTCCCACGTGGCTCACCAAATTTTGTTCTTCTAGGTTAATCGTTCGTCTACAGGAGCAGTTTTTATATGTAGGTTTCACTCTGTTATCTCTTATATAGATAGATGAATTAGGAACTCTAAATACAGCAAGGTTTGTAATAGCTCTTTGAAACTTGACGAAAAAAAGTAGATCTCAGATTTGTCTCTAAGGTTTGGTTCCTCTTAAAGTAGCCCTAGGCACAGACTGTTGAAAAGCACTTTCATTGAAAGGGGTTGCCAAGCTTCCAAGAAATAACGAGTTTCCGAAATACCAACAAATATTTTTTCACCCAATCTTGGTGATACTTGGTGGTAATGATAGGTACACAAATCCTACTTGACTCTCCAAATTTAGTTCTTCTAGGTTGAAGCGTTCGTTTACAGTAGTTGTTTTTATTTTTAGGTTTCACTCTGTTCTCTCCTATAGAGATAGATGAATTTGGAACTCTAAATACAACATGGTTTGTAGTAGCTCTTTGAAACTTGACAGAATAAATGAGTTCTCAGTTTTGTCTCTATGATTTGTTTCCTCTTCATGTAGCCCTGAGCAGAGACGGTGGAAAAGCACTTTCACTGAAAGGGGTTGCCAAGCTTCCAAGAAGTTATGAGTTTCGAAAATACCAGCAAATATTTTATCAACCAATCTTGATGATACGTGCTGGTAATGACAAGTACACAATTCCCACTTGGCTCACCAAATTTTGTTCTTCTAGGTTTAAGCGTTCGTTTACAGTAGCAGTTTTTATTTTTGGGTTTCACTCTATTCTCTCCTATATAGATAGATGAATTTGGAACTCTAAATCCAACATGGTTTGTAGTCGCTCTTTGAAACTCGACAATATAAAGGAGTTCTCAGTTTAGTCTCTATGGTATGTTTCCTCTTCTAGTAGCCCAAGGCACAGACTGTGGAAAAGCGCTTTCATTGAGGGGGGTTGCCAAGCTTCCAAGAAATTACGAGTTCCCGATATACCAGCAAGTATTTTTTCACCCAATCTTGATGATATTTGGTGGTAATGATCAGTACACAAATCCCACTTGGCTCACCAAATTGTGTTCTTCTAGGTTGAAGTGTTCGTCTACAGTAGCAGTTTTTATATTTAGGTGTCCCTCTGTCTCTCCTATATAGATAGATGAATTTGGAACTCTAAATCCAACATGGTTTGTAGTAGCTCTTTGAAACTTGACAAAATAAAGGAGTTCTCAGTTTTGACTCTATGGATTGTTTCCTCTTCAAGTAGCCCTAGGCACAGACTGTGGAAAAGCACATTCATTGAGAGGGGTTGACAAGCTTCGAAGAAATAACGAGTTTCCGAAATACCAGCAAATATTTTTTCACCCAATCTTGATGATACTTGGTGGTAATGATCATTACACAAATCCCACTTGGCTCACCAAATTTTGTTCTTCTAGGTTGAAGCGTTTGTCTACAGTAGCAGTTTTTATAGTTAGGTTTCCCTGTGTTCTCTCCTATAAAGATAGATGAATTTGGAAGTCTAAATCCAACATGGTTTGTAGTAGCTCTATGAAACATGAACAAAAAAAGAGGTTCTCAGTTTTGTCTCTGTGGTTTGTTTCCTCTTCATGTAGCCCTAAGCAGAGACTGTGGAAAAGGACTTTTATTGAAAGGTTTTCCAAGCTTCCAAGAAGTTACGAGTTTCCGAAATACAAGCTTTTTGAAACTTGACAAAATAAAGGATTTCTCAGTTTTGTCTCTATGGTTTGTTTCCTGTTCAAGTAGCCCTAGGCACAGACTGTTGAAAAGCAATTTCATTGCGAGGGGTTGCCAAGCTTCTAGGAAATAACGAGTTTCCGAAATACCAGCAAATATTTTTTCATCCAATCTGATGATACTTGGTGGTAATGATCAGTACAAAAATCCCACTTGGCTCAAAATTTTGTTCTTCTGGGTTTCAGCGTTCGTTTACAGTAGCAGTTTTTATTTTTGGGTTTCACTCTGTTCTCTCCTATATAGATAGATGAATATGGAACTCTAAATCCAACATGGTTTGTAGTAGCTCTTTGAAACTTGACAAAATAATGTAGTTCTCAATTTAGTCTCTATGGTTTGTTTCCTCTTCAAGTAGCCCTAGGCACAGACTGTGGAAAAGCACTTTCATTGACAGGAGTGGCCAAGCTTCTAAGAAATAACGAGTTTCCTAAATACCAGCAAATATTTTTTCATCCAATCTTGATGATACTTGGTGGTAATGATCAGTACAAAAATCCCACTTGGCTCACCAAATTGTGTTCTTCTAGGTTGAAGCATTCGTCTACAGCAGCAGTTTTTATATGTAGGTTTCACTCTGTTCTCTCTTACATAGATAGATGAATTTGGAATTCTAAATCCAAAATGGTTTGTAGTAGCTCTTTGAAACTTGACAAAATAAAGGAGTTCTCAGTTTAGTCTCTATGGTTTGTTTCCTATTCAAGTAGCCCTAGGCACCGACTGTGGAAAAGCACTTTCATTGAAAGCGGATGCCAAGCTTCCAAGACATAACGAGTTTCCGAAATACCAGAAAATTTTTTTTCACTCAATATTGATGATACTTGGTGGTCATGAGAAGTAGTCAAATCCCACTTGGCTTACCAAATTGTGTTCTTCTAGGTTGAAGCGTTCGTCTACAGTAGCAGTTTTTATAATTAGGTTTCCCTGTGTTCTCTCCTACATAGTTAGATGAATTTGCAACTCTAAATCCAACATGGTTTGTAGTAGCTCTTTGAAACTTGACAAAATAAAGGAGTTCTCAGTTTTGTCTCTATGGGTTGTTTCCTCTTCAAGTAGCCCTAGGCACAGACTGTGGAAAAGCACTTTCATTGAGAGGGGTTGCCAAGGTTCTAAGAAATAACTAGTTTCCGAAATACCAGCAAATATTTTTTCACCCAATCTTGATGATACGTGGTGGTAATGACAAGTACACAAATCCCACTTGGCTCACCAAATTTTGCGCTTCTATGTTGAAGCGTTCATTTACAGTAGCAGTTTTTATTTTTAGGTTTCACTCTGTTCTATGCTATATAGATCGATGAATTTGGAACTCTAAATCCAACATGGTTTGTAGTAGCTCTTTGAAACTTGACAAAAAAAGTAGTTCTCAGCTTTGTCTTTATGGTTTGTTTCCTCTTCAAGCAGCCCTAAGCAGAGACTGTGGAAAAGTACTTTCATTGAGAGGGGTTGCCAAGCTTCTCAGAAATAACGAGTTTCGGAAATACCAGCAAATATTTTTTCACCCAATCTTGATGACACGTGGTGGTAATGACAAGTACACAAATCCCACTTGGCTCACCAAATTGTGTTCTTCTAGGTTGAAGCGTTCGTTTACAGTAACAGTTTCTATTTTTAGGTTTCACTCTGTTCTCTCCTATATAGATAGATGAATTTGGAACTCTAAATCCAACATGGTTTGTAGTAGCTTTTTGAAACTTGACAAAATAAAGGAGTTCTCAGTTTTGTCTCTATGGTTTGTTTCCTCTTCAAGTAGCCCTAGGCACAGACTGTGGAAAAGCACTTTCATTGAGAGGGGTTGCCAAGCTTCCAAGAAATTACGATTTTCCGATATGCCAGCAAATATTTTTTCACCCATACTTGATGACACATGGTGGCAGTGACAAGTACACAAATCCCACTTGGCTCACCAAATTTTGTTCTTCTAGGTTTAAGCGTTCGTTTACAGTAGCAGTTTTTATTTTTGGGTTTCCCTCTGTTCTCTCCTATATAGATATATGAATTTGGAACTCTAAATCCAACATGGTTTGTAGTAGCTCTTTGAAACTTGGCCAAAAAAGTAGTTGTCAGTTTTGTCTCTATGGTTTGTTTCCTGTTCAAGTAGCCCTAAGCAGAGACTGTGGAAAAGCACTTTCATTGAAAGGGGTTGCCAAGCTTCCAAGATATTAGGAGTTTCAGAAACACAAGCAAATGTTTTTTCACCCAATCTTGATGATACTTGGTGATAATGATCGGTACACAAATCTCACTTGGCTCACCAAATTGTGTTCTTCTAGGATGAAGCATTCATCTACAGTATCAGTTTTTATATTTAGGTTTCCCTTGTTCTCTCCTATATAGATAGATGAATTTGGAACTCTAAATCCAACATGGTTTGTAGTAGCTGTTTGAACTTGACAAAATAAAGGAGTTCTCAGTTTTGTCTCTATGATTTGTTTCCTCTTCAAGTCGCCCTAGGCACAGATTGTGTAAAAGCACTTACATCGAGAGGGGTTGCCAAGCTTCTAAGAAATAACGAGTTTCCGAAACACCAACAAATAATTTTTCACCAAATCTTGATAATACTTGGTGGTAATGATCAGTACACAAAGCCCACTTGGCTCACCAAATTGTGTTCTTCTAGGTTGAAGCGTACATCTACAGAAGCAGTTTTTATATGTAGGTTTCACTCTTTTCTCTCTTATAGGGATAGATGAATTTGGAACTCTAAATCCAAGATGGTTTGTAGAAGCTATTTGAAACTTGACAAAATAAAGGAGTTCTCAGTTTTGTCTCTATGGTTTGTTTCCTCTTCAAGAAGCTCTAAGCAGAGACTGTGGAAAAGCACTTTCATTGAAAGGGGTTGCCAAGCTTCCAAGAAATTACGAGTTTCCGAAATACCAGCAAATATTTTTTCACCCAATCTTGATGATACTTGGTGGTAATGATCAGTAGAAAATCCCACTTGGCTCACCAAATTTTGTTCCTCTAGGTTGAAGCGTTCGTCTACAGTAGCAGTTTTTATATTGAGGTTTCACTCTGTTCTCTCCTATATAGATAGATGAATTTGGAACTCTATATCTAACATGGTTTGTAGCAGCTTTTTGAAACTTGACAAAATAAAGGAGTTCTCTGTTTAGTCTCTATGGTTTGTTTTCTCTTCAAGTAGCCCTAGTCACAGACTGTGGAAAACCACTTTCATTGAGAGGGATTGCCAAACTTCTAAGAAATAACGTATTTCTGAAACCCAGCAATTATTTTTTCACCCAATCTTGATAATACTTCGTGGTAACGATCAGTACACAAATCCCACTTGGCTCACCAAATTTTGTTCTTCTAGGTTGAAGCGTTCGTCTACAGTAGCAGTTTTTATATTTAGTTTTCACTCTGTTCTCTCCTATATAGATAGATGAATTTGGAACTTTAAATCCAACATGGTTTCTAGTAGCTCGTTGAAACTTGAAAAAATAAAGGAGTTCTCAGTTTTCTCTCTATGGTTTGTTTTCGCTTCAAGTAGCCCTAGGCACAGACTGTGGAAAAGCATTTACACTGAGAGGGGTTGCCAAGCTTCTAAGAAATAATGAGTTTCCGAAATACCAGCAAATATTTTTTCACCCAATCTTGATGTAACGTGGTGGTAATGATCAGTAAACAAATCCCACTTGGCTCACCAAATTGTGTTCTTCTAGGTTGAAGCGTTCGTCTACAGTAGCAGTTTTTATATTTAGGTTTCACTCTGTTCTCTCCTATATAGATAGATGAATTTGGAACTCTAAATCCAACATGGTTTGTAGTAGCTCTTTGGAACTTGACAAAATAAAGGAGATCTCAGTTGTGTCTCTATGGTTTGTTTACTTTTCAAGTAGCCCTAGGCACAGACTGTGGAAAAGCACTTTCATTTATAGGGGTTGCCAAGCGTGTAAGAAATTACGAGTTTCCGAAATACCAGCAAATATTTTTTCACCCAAACTTGATGATACTTGGTGGTAATGATCAGTACCCAAATCCCACTTGGCTCACCAAATTTTGTTCTTCTAGGTTGAAGCGTTCGTCTACAGTAGCAGTTTTTATATTTAGGTTTCACTCTGTTCTCTCCTATATAGATAGATGAATTTGGAACTCTAAATCCAACATGGTTTGTAGTAGCTCCTTGAAACTTGACAAAATAAAGGAGATCTCAGTTGTGTCTCTATGGTTTGTTTACTTTTCAAGTAGCCCTAGGCACAGACTGTGGAAAAGCACTTTCATTTATAGGGGTTGCCAAGCGTGTAAGAAATTACGAGTTTCCGAAATACCAGCAAATATTTTTTCACCCAAACTTGATGATACTTGGTGGTAATGATCAGTACCCAAATCCCACTTGGCTCACCAAATTTTGTTCTTCTAGGTTGAAGCGTTCGTCTACAGTAGCAGTTTTTATATTTAGTTTTCCCTCTGTTCTCTCGTATATAGATATATGAATTTGGAACTCTAAATCCAACATGGTTTGTAGTAGCTCTTTGAAACTTGGCCAAAAAAGTAGTTGTCAGTTTTGTCTCTATGGTTTGTTTAATGTTCAAGTAGCCCTAATCAGAGACTGTGGAAAAGCACTTTCATTGAAAGGGGTTGCCAAGCTTCCAAGATATTACGAGTTTCCGAAACACCAGCAAATGTTTTTTCACCCAATCTTGATGATACTTGGTGATAATGATCGGTACACAAATCTCACTTGGCTCACCAAATTGTGTTCTTCTAGGATGAAGCATTCGTCTACAGTATCAGGTTTTATATTTAGGTTTCCCTCTGGTCTCTCCTATATAGATAGATGAATTTGGAACTCTAAATCCAACATGGTTTGAAGTAGCTGTTTGAACTTGACAAAATAAAGGAGTTCTCAGTTTTGTCTCTATGATTTGTTTCCTCTTCAAGTCGCCCTAGGCACAGACTCTGTAAAAGCACTTACATCGAGAGGGGTTGCCAAGCTTCCAAGAAATAACGAGTTTCCGAAATACCAGCAAATATTTTTTCACCCAATCTTGATGATACATGGTGTTAATGACAAGTACTGAAATCCCACTTGGCTCACCAAATTGTGTTCTTCTAGGTTGAAGCGTTCGTCTACAGTAGCAGTTTTTATATTTAGGTTTCACTCTGTTCTCTCCTATATAGATAGATGAATTTGGAACTTTACATCCAACATGGTTTCTAGTAGCTCGTTGAAACTTGAAAAAATAAAGGAGTTCTCAGTTTTCTCTCTATGGTTTGTTTTCGCTTCAAGTAGCCCTAGGCACAGACTGTGGAAAAGCATTTACACTGAGAGGGGTTGCCAAGCTTCTAAGAAATAATGAGTTTCCGAAATACCAGCAAATATTTTTTCACCCAATCTTGATGTAACGTGGTGGTAATGATCAGTACCCAAATCCCACTTGGCTCAACAAATTGTGTTCTTCTAGGTTGAAGCGTTCGTCTACAGTAGCAGTTTTTATATTTAGGTTTCACTCTGTTCTCTCCTATATAGATAGATGAATTTGGAACTCTAAATCCAACATGGTTTGTAGTAGCTTTTTGAAACTTGACAAAATAAAGGAGTTCTCAGTTGTGTCTCTATGGTTTGTTTACTTTTCAAGTAGCCCTAGGCACAGACTGTGGAAAAGCACTTTCATTTCGAGGGGTTGCCAAGCGTGTAAGAAATTACGAGTTTCCGAAATACCAGCAGATATTTTTTCACCCAAACTTGATGATACTTGGTGGTAATGATCAGTACCCAAATCCGACTTGGCTCACCAAATTTTGTTCTTCTAGGTTGAAGCGTTCGTCTACAGTAGCAGTTTTTATATTTAGTTTTCCCTCTGTTCTCTCCTATATAGATTGATGAATTTGTAACTCTAAATCCAACATGGTTTGTAGTAGCTTTTTGAAACTTGACAAAATAAAGGATTTCTCAGTTTAGTCTCTATGGTTTGTTTCCTCCTCAAGTAGCCCAAGGTACAGCCTGTGAAAAAGCGCTTCCATTGAGGGGGGTTGCCAAGCTTCAAAGAAATTACGAGTTTCCGAAAAACCAGCAAATATTTTTTCACCCAATCTTGATGATATTTGGTGGTAATGATCAGTACACAAATCCCTCTTGGCTCACCAAATTGTGTTCTTCTAGGTTGAAGCGTTCATCTACAGTAGCAGTTTTTATATTTAGGTTTCACTCTCATCTCTCCTATATAGATAGATGAATTTGGAACTCTAAATCCAAAATGGTTTGTAGTAGCTCTTTGAAACTTGACAAAATAAAGGAGATCTCAGTTTTGTCTCTATGGTTTGTTTCCTCTTCAAGTAGCCCTAGGCACAGACTGTGGAAAAGCACTTTCATTGAGAGGGGTTGCCAAGCTTCTAAGAAATAATGAGTTTCCGAAATACCAGCAAATATTTTTTCACCCAATCTTGATGATACGTGGTGGTAATGATCAGTACGCAAATCCAACTTGGCTCACCAAATTTTGTTCCTCTAGGTTGAAGCGTTCTTCTACAGTAGCAGTTTTTATATTTAGGTTTCACTCTGTTCTCTCCTATATAGATAGATGAATTTGGAACTTTATATCCCACATGGTTTCTAGTAGCTCGTTGAAACTTGAAAAAATAAAGGAGTTCTCAGTTTTCTCTCTATGGTTTGTTTTCGCTTCAAGTAGCCCTAGGCACAGACTGTGGAAAAGCATTTACACTGAGAGGGGTTGCCAAGCTTCTAAGAAATAATGAGTTTCCGAAATACCAGCAAATATTTTTTCACCCAATCTTGATGTAACGTGGTGGTAATGATCAGTACACAAATCCCACTTGGCTCAACAAATTGTGTTCTTCTAGGTTGAAGCGTTCGTCTACAGTAGCAGTTTTTATATTTAGGTTTCACTCTGTTCTCTCCTATATAGATAGATGAATTTGGAACTCTAAATCCAACATGGTTTGTAGTAGCTCCTTGAAACTTGACAAATAAAGGAGTTCTCAGTTGTGTCTCTATGGTTTGTTTACTTTTCAAGTAGCCCTAGGCACAGACTGTGGAAAAGCACTTTAATTTGAGGGGTTGCCAAGCGTGTAAGAAATTACGAGTTCCCGAAATACCAGCAAATATTTTTTCACCCAAACTTGATGATACTTGGTGGTAATGATCAGTACCCAAATCCCACTTGGTTCACCAAATTTTGTTCTTCTAGGTTGAAGCGTTCGTCTACAGTAGCAGTTTTTATATTTAGTTTTCCCTCTGTTCTCTCGTATATAGATATATGAATTTGGAACTCTAAATCCAACATGGTTTGTAGTAGCTCTTTGAAACTTGGCCAAAAAAGTAGTTGTCAGTTTTGTCTCTATGGTTTGTTTAATGTTCAAGTAGCCCTAATCAGAGACTGTGGAAAAGCACTTTCATTGAAAGGGGTTGCCAAGCTTCCAAGATATTACGAGTTTCCGAAACACCAGCAAATGTTTTTTCACCCAATCTTGATGATACTTGGTGATAATGATCGGTACACAAATCTCACTTGGCACACCAAATTGTGTTCTTCTAGGATGAAGCATTCGTCTACAGTATCAGTTTTTATATTTAGGTTTCCCTCTGGTCTCTCCTATATAGATAGATGAATTTGGAACTCTAAATCCAACATGGTTTGAAGTAGCTGTTTGAACTTCACAAAATAAATGAGTTCTCAGTTTTGTCTCTATGATTTGTTTCCTCTTCAAGTCGCCCTAGGCACAGACTCTGTAAAAGCACTTACATCGAGAGGGGTTGCCAAGCTTCTAAGAAATAACGAGTTTCCGAAACACCAACAAATATTTTTTCACCCAATCCTGATAATACTTGGTGGTAATGATCAGTACAAAAATCCCACTTGGCTCACCAAATTGTGTTCTTCTAGGTTGAAGCGTTCATCTACAGAAGCAATTTTTATATGTAGGTTTCACTCTGTTCTCACTTATAGGGATAGATGAATTTGGAACTCTAAATCCAACATGGTTTGTAGTAGCTCCTTGAAACTTGATAAAATAAAGGAGTTCTCAGTTGTGTCTCTATGGTTTGTTTACTTTTCAAGTAGCCCTAGGCACAGACTGTGGAAAAGCACTTTCATTTAGAGGGGTTGCCAAGCGTGTAAGAAATTACGAGTTTCCGAAATACCAGCAGATATTTTTTCACCCAAACTTGATGATACTTGGTGGTAATGATCAGTACCCAAATCCCACTTGGCTCACCAAATTTTATTCTTCTACGTTGAAGCGTTCGTCTACAGTAGCAGTTTTTATATTTAGTTTTCCCTCTCTTCTCTCCTATATAGATTGATGAATTTGTAACTCTAAATCCAACATGGTTTATAGTAGCTCTTTGAAACTTGAAAAAATTAAAGAGTTCTCAGTTTTGTCTCTATGGTTTGTTTCCTCTTCAAGTAGCCCAAGGAACAGCCTGTGGAACAGCGCTTCCATTGAGGGGGGTTGCAAGCTTCTAAGAAATTACGAGTTTCCGAAATACCAGCAAATATTTTTTCACCCAATCTTGATGATATTTGGTGGTAATGATCAGTACACAAATCCCACTTGGCTCACCAAATTGTGTTCTTCTAGGTTGAAGCGTTCATCTACAGTAGCAGTTTTTATATTTAGGTTTCACTCTCATCTCTCTTTTATAGATAGATGAATTTGGAACTCCAAATCCAACATGGTTTGTAGTAGCTCTTTGAAACTTCACAAAATGAAAGAATTCTCAGTTTTGTCTCTATGGGTTGCTTCCTCTTCAAGTAGCTCTAGGCACCGACTGTGGAGAAGCACTTCCATTGAGAGGGGTTGGCAAGATTCTAGGAAATAACGAGTTTCCGAAATACCAGCAAATATTTTTTCACCCTATCTTGATGATACTTGGTGGTAATGATCAGGACATAAATCCCACTTGGCTCACCAAATTTTGTTCTTCTAGGTTGAATCTTTCGTCTACAGTAGCAGTTTTTATATTTAGGTTTCCCTGTGTTCTCTCTTATATAGATAGATGAATTTGGAACTCTAAATCCAACATGGTTTGTAGTAGCTCTTTGAAACTTGACAAAATAAAGGAGTTCTCAGTTTAGTCTCTATGGTTGTTTCCTATTCAAGTAGCCCTAGGCACAGACTGTGCAAAAGCACTTTAATTGATAGAGGTTGCCAAGCTTCTAAGAAATAACGAGTTTCCGCAATACCAGCAAATGTTTTTTCACCCAATCTTGATGACACTCAATGGTAATGATCAGTACACAAATCCCACTTGACTCGCCAAATTTTGTTCTTCTAGTTTGAAGCATTCGTCTACAGTACCTGTTTTTATATTTAGGTTTCACTCTGTTCTCTCCTAAATAGGTGGATGGATTTGGAACTCTAAATCCAACATGGTTTGTAGTAGCTCTTTGAAACTTGACAAAATAAAGGAGTTCTCAGTTTAGTCTCTATGGTTTGTTTCCTCTTCAAGTAGCCCTAAACACAGACTGTTGAAAAGCACTTTCATTGATAGGGGTTGCCAAGCTTCCAAGAAATTACGATTTTCCGATATACCAGCAAATATTTTTTCATGCAATCTTGATGATACGTGGTGGCAATAACAAGAACACAAGTCCCACTTAGCCCACCAAATTTTGTTCTTCTAGGGTTAAGCGTTCGTTTACAGTAGCAGTTTTTATTTTTGGGTATCACACTGTTCTCTCCTATATAGATAGATGAATTTGGAACTCTAAATCCAACATCGTTTGTAGTAGCTCTATGAAACTTGACAAAATAAAGGAGTTCTCAGTTTTGTCTCTATTGTTTGTTTCCACTTCAAGTAGCCGTAGGCACAGACTGTGGAAAAGCACTTTCATTGAGTGGGGTTGCCAAGCTTCTAAGAAATAACGAGTTTCCGAAATACCAGCAAATATTTTTTCACCCAATCTTGATGATACGTGGTGGTAATGATCAGTACACAAATCCCACTCGGCTATCCAAATTGTGTTCTTCTAGGTTGAAGCGTTCGTCTACAGCAGCGGTTTTTATATGTATGTTTCACTCTGTTCTCTCTTATATAGATAGATGAATTTGGAACTCTAAATCCAACATGGTTTTTAGTACCTCAATGAATCTTCACAAAAAAAAGAGGTTCTCAGTTTTGTCTCTATGGTTTGTTTCCTCTTCAAGTAGCCCTAGGCACAGACTGTGGAAAAGCACTTTCATTGACAGAGGTTGCCAAGCTTCTAAGAAATAACGAGTTTCCGAAATACCAGCAAATATTTTTTCACCCATTCTTCATGATACGTGGTGTTAATGACAAGTACACAAATCCCACTTGGCTCACAAAATTTTGTTCTTCTAGTTTGAAGCGTTCGTCTACAATAGCAGTTTTTATTTTTAGGTTTCACTCTGTTCTCTCCTATATAGATAGATGAATTTGGAACTCCAAATCCAACATGGTTTATAGTAGCTCTTTGAAACTTCACAAAATGAAAGAATTCTCAGTTTTGTCTCTATGGGTTGCTTCCTCTTCAAGTAGCTCTAGGCACTGACTGTGGAGAAGCACTTTTATTGAGATGGGTTGGCAAGATTCTAGGAAGTAACGAGTTTCCGAAATACCAGCAAATATTTTTTCACCCTATCTTGATGATACTTGGTGGTAATGATCAGGACATAAATCCCAATTGGCTCACCAAATTTTGTTCTTCTAGGTTGAATCTTTCGTCTACAGTAGTAGTTTTTATATTTAGGTTTCCCTGTGTTCTCTCTTATATAGATAGATGAATTTGGAACTCTAAATCCAACATGGTTTGTAGTAGCTCTTTGAAACTTCACAATATAAAGGAGTTCTCAGTTTAGTCTCTATGGTTGTTTCCTCTTCAAGTAGCCCTAGGCACAGACTGTGCAAAAGCACTTTAATTGATAGAGGTTGCCAAGCTTCTAAGAAATAACGAGTTTCCGCAATACCAGCAAATGTTTATTCACCCAATCTTGATGATACTCAATGGTAATGATCAGTACACAAATCCCACTTGGCTCGCCAAATTTTTTTCTTCTAGTTTGAAGCGCTTGTCTACAGTATTTGTTTTTATATTTAGGTTTCACTCTGTTCTCTCCTAAACAGGTAGATGAATTTGGAACTATAAATCCAACATGGTTTGTAGTAGCTCTTTGAAACTTGACAAAATAAAGTAGTTTTCATTTTAGTCTCTATGGTTTCTTTCCTCTTCAAGTAGCCCTAGGCACAGACTGTGGAAATGCACTTTCATTGAAAGGGGTTGCCAAGCTTTCAAGAAATAACGAGTTTCCGAAATACCAGCAAATATTTTGTCACCCAATCTTGATGATATTTGGTGGTAATGACAAGTACACAAATCCCACTTGGCTCACCAAGTTTTGTTCTTCTATGTTGAATCGTTCGTCTACAGTACCAGTTTTTATTTTTAGGTTTCACTCTGTTCTCTCCTATATAGATAGATGAATTTGGAACTCTAAATCCAACATGGTTTGTAGTAGCTTTTTGAAACTTGACAAAATAAAGGAGTTCTCAGTTTTGTCTCTATGGTTTTTTTCCTCTTCAAGGAGCCCTAGGCACAGACTGGGGAAAAGCACTTTCATTGAGAGGGGTTGACAAGCTTCTAAGAAATCACGAGTTTCCGAAATACCAGCATATATTTTTTCAACCAATCTTGATGATACTCAATGGTAATGATCAGTACAATAATCCCACTTGGCTCGCCAAATTTTGTTCTTCTAGTTTGAAGCGTTCGTCTACAGTACCTGTTTTTATATTTAGGTTTCACTTTGTTCTCTCCTAAATAGGTAGATGAATTTCGAACTCTAAATCCAACATGGTTTGTAGTAGCTCTTTGAAACTTGACAAAATAAAGGAGTTCTCATTTTAGTCTCTATGGTTTGTTTCCTCTTCAAGTAGCCCTAAACAAAGACTGTTGAAAAGCACTTTCATTGATAGGGGTTGCCAAGCTTCCAAGAAATTAAGATTTTCCGATATACCAGCAAATATTTTTTCACCGAATCTTGATGATACGTGGTGGCAATAACAAGTACACAAGTCCCACTTGGCCCACCAAATTTTGTTCTTCTAGGTTGAAGCGTTCGTCTACAGTAGCAGTTTTTATATTTAGGTTTCACTCTGTTCTCTCCTATATAGATAGATGAATTTGGAACTCTAAATCCAACATGGTTTGTAGTAGCTCTTTGAAAATTGACAAAATAAAGGAGTTCTCAGTTTTGTCTCCATGGTTTGTTTCCTCTTCACATAGCCCAAGGCACAGACTGTGGAAAAGCGCTTTCATTGACAGGGGTTGCCAACCTTCCAAGAAATTACGTGTTTCCGAAATACCAGCAAATATTTTTCACCCAATCTTGATGATACTTGGTGGTAATGATCAGTACACAAATCCCACTTGGCTCACCAAATTTTGTTCTTCTAGGTTGAAGCGTTCATCTACAGTAGCAGTTTTTATACTTAGGTTTCCCTGTGTTCTCTCCAATATAGATAGATGAATTTGGAACTCTAAATCCAACATGGTTTGTAGTAGCTCTTTGAAACCTGACAGAAAAAAGAGGTTCTCAGTTTTGTCTCTATGGTTTGTTTCCTCTTCAACAAGCCCTAGGCACAGACAGTGGAAAAGCACTTTCATTGGGATTGGTTCCTACTCTTCCAAGAGATAACGAGTTTCTGAAATACCAGCAAATACTTTTTCACCCAATCTTGATGATACTTGGATGCAATGATCAGTACACAAATCCCACTTGGCTCACCAAATTTTGTCCTTCTAGGTTGAAGCGTTCGTCTACAGTTGCAGTTTAATACTTAGGTTTCCCTGTGTTCTCTCAAATATAGATAGATGAATTTGGAACTCTAAATCCAACGTGGTTTGTAGTCGCTCTATGAAACTTGATAAAAAAAAGAGGTTCTCAGTTTTTTCTCTATGGTTTGTTTCCTCTTCTAGTAGCCCCAGGCACAGACTGTGGAAAAGCACTTTCATAGACAGGGGTTGCCAAGCTTCTAAGAAATAACGAGTTTCCGAATTACCAGCAAATATTTTTTCACCCAATCTTGATGATAATTGGTGGTAATGATCAGTACACAAATCCCGCTTGGCTCACCAAATTTTGTTCTTCTAGGTTGAAGTGTTCGTCTACAGTAGCTGTTTTTATATTTAGGTTTCACTCTGTTCTCTCCTATATAGGTAGATGAATTTGGAACTCTAAATCCAACATGGTTTGTAGTAGCTCTTTGAAACGTGACATAATAAAGGAGTTCTCAGTTTAGTCTCTATGATTTGTTTCCTCTTCAAGTAGCCATAGGCACAGACTGTGGAAAAGCACTTTCATTGAGAGGGGTTGCCAAGCTTCCAAGAAATTACGAGTTTCCGATATACCAGCAAATATTTTTTCACCCAATCTTGATGATACGTGGTGGCAATGACAAGTACACAAATCCCACTTGGCTCACCAAATTTTTTTCTTCTGGGTTTCAGCGTTCGTTTACAGTAGCAGTTTTTATTTTTGGGTTTCACTCTGTTCTCACCTATATAGATAGATGAATTTGGAACTCTAAATCCAACATGGTTTGTAGTAGCTCTTTGAAACTTGACAAAATAAAGTAGTTCTCAGTTTAGTCTCTATGGTTGTTTCCTCTTCATGTAGCCCTAGGCACAGACTGTGGAAAAGCACTTTCATTAACAGGGGTTGCCAAGCTTCTAAGAAATAACGAGTTTATGAAATACCAGCAAATATTTTTTCACCCAATCTTGATGATACTTGGTGGTGATGATCAGTACACAAATCCCACTTAGCTCACCAAATTTTGTTCTTCTGGGTTTCAGCATTCATTTACACTAGCAGTTTTTATTTTTGGGTTTCAATCTGCTTGCTCCTATATAGATAGATGAATTTGGAATTCTAAATCCAACATGGTTTGTAGTACCTCTTTGAAACTTGACAAAATAAAAGAGTTTTCAGTTTATTCTCTACGGTTTGTTTCCTCTTCAAGAGGCCTAGGCACAGACTGTTGAAAAGCACTTTCATTAAAAGGGGTTGCCAAGCTTCTAAGAAATAACGAGTTTCCGAAATACCAGCAAATACGTTTTAACCCAATCTTGATGATACTTGGTGGTAATGATCAGTACACAAATCCCGCTTGGCTCACCAAATTTTGTTCTTCTAGGTTGAAGTGTTCGTCTACAGTAGCTGTTTTTATATTTAGGTTTCACTCTGTTCTCTCCTATATAGGTAGATGAATTTGGAACTCTAAATACAACATGGTTTGTAGTAGCTCTTTGAAACTTGACAAAATAAAGGAGTTCTCAGTTTACTCTCTATGATTTGTTTCCTCTTCAAGTAGCCGTAGGCACAGACTGTGGAAAAGCACTTTCATTGAGAGGGGTTGCCAAGCTTCCAAGAAATTACGAGTTTCCGATATACCAACAAATATTTTTTCACCCAATCTTGATGATACTTGGTGGCAATGACAAGTACACAAATCCCGCTTGGCTCACCAAATTTTGTTCTTCTGGGTTTCAGCGTTCGTTTACAGTAGCTGTTTTTATATTTAGGTTTCACTCTCTTCTCTAATATATAGGTAGATAAATTTGGAACTCTAAATCAAACATGGTTTGTAGTAGCTCTTTGAAACTTGACAAAATAAAGGAGTTCTCAGTTTTGTCTCTATGATTGGTTTCCTCTTCAAGTAGCCGTAGGCACAGACTGTGGATAAGCACTTTCATTGAGAGGGGTTGCCAAGCTTCCAAGAAATTACGAGTTTCCGATATACCAGCAAATATTTTTTCACCAAATCCTGATGATACGTGGTGGCTATGACAAGTACAGAAATCCCACTTGGCTCACCAAATTTGTTCTTCTGGGTTTCAGCGTTCGTTTACAGTAGCAGTTTTTATTTTTGGGTTTCACTCTCTTCTCTCCTATATAGATAGATGAATTTGGAACACAAAAACCAACATGGTTTGTAGTAGCTCTTTGAAACTTGACAAAATAAAGAAGTTCTCAGTTTAGTCTCTATGGTTTGTTTAGTCTTCAACTAGCCCTAGGCACAGACAGTGGAAAAGCACTTTCATTGGGAGGGGTTCCTACGCTTCTAAGAGATAACGAGTTTCCGAAATACCAGCAAATATTTTTTCACCCTATCTTGATGATACTTGGTGGTAATCATCAGGACATAAATCCCACTTGGCTCACCAAATTTTGTTCTTCTAGGTTGAATCTTTCGTCTACAGTAGCAGTTTTTATATTTAGGTTTCCCTGTGTTCTCTCTTATATAGATAGATGAATTTGGAACTCTAAATCCAACATGGTTTGTAGTAGCTCTTTGAAACTTGACAAAATAAAGGAGTTCTCAGTTTAGTCTCTATGGTTGTTTCCTCTTCAAGTAGCCCTAGGCACAGACTGTGCAAAAGCACTTTAATTGATAGAGGTTGCCAAGCTTCTAAGAAATAACGAGTTTCCGCAGTACCAGCAAATGTTTTTTCACCCAATCTTGATGACACTCAATGGTAATGATCAGTACACAAATCCCACTTGGCTCGCCAAATTTTTATCTTCCAGTTTGAAGCGTTTGTCTACAGTATTTGTTTTTATATTTAGGTTTCACTCTGTTCTCTCCTAAACAGGTAGATGAATTTGGAACTCTAAATCCAACATGGTTTGTAGTAGCTTTTTGAAACTTGACAAAATAAGGGAGTTCTTAGTTTTGTCTCTATGGTTTGTTTCCTATTCAAGGAGCCCTAGGCACAGATTGGGGAAAAACACTTTCATTGAGAGGGGTTGCCAAGCTTCTAAGACATAACGAGTTTCCGAAATACCAGCATATATTTTTTCAACCAATCTTGATGATACTCAATGGTAATGATCAGTACACAAATCCCACTTGACTCGCCAAATTTTGTTCTTCTAGTTTGAAGCGTTCGTCTACAGTACCTGTTTTTATATTTAGGATTCACTCTGTTCTCTCCTAAATAGGTAGATGGATTTGGAACTCTGAATCCAACATGGTTTGTAGTAGCTCTTTGAAACTTGACAAAATAAAGGAGTTCTCAGTTTAGTCTGTATGGTTTGTTTCCTCTTCAAGTAGCCCTAAACACAGACTGTTGAAAAGCACTTTCATTGATAGGGGTTGCCAAGCTTCCAAGAAATTACGATTTTCCGATATACCAGCAAATATTTTTTCATGCAATCTTGATGATACGTGGTGGCAATAACAAGAACACAAGTCCCACTTAGCACACCAAATTTTGTTCTTCTAGGGTTAAGCGTTCGTTTACAGTAGCAATTTTTATTTTGGGGTATCACACTGTTCTCTCCTATATAGATAGATGAATTTGGAACTCTAAATCCAACATCGTTTGTAGTAGCTCTATGAAACTTGACAAAATAAAGGAGTTCTCAGTTTTGTCTCTATTGTTTGTTTCCTCTTCAAGTAGCCGGAGGCACAGACTGTGGAAAAGCACTTTCATTGAGTGGTGTTGCCAAGCTTCTAAGAAATAACGAGTTTCCGAAATACCAGCAAATATTTTTTCACCCAATCTTGATGATACGTGGTGGTAATGATCAGTACACAAATCCCACTCGGCTATCCAAATTGTGTTCTTCTAGGTTGAAGCGTTCGTCTACAGCAGCGGTTTTTATATGTAGGTTTCACTCTGTTCTCTCTTATATAGATAGATGAATTTGGAACTCTAAATCCAACATGGTTTTTAGTACCTCAATGAATCTTCACAAAAAAAAGAGGTTCTCAGTTTTGTCTCTATGGTTTGTTTCCTCTTCAAGTAGCCCTAGGCACAGATTGTGGAAAAGCACTTTCATTGAAAGGGGTTGCCAAGCTTCCAAGAAATAACGTGTTTCCGAAAAAACAGCAAATATTTTTTCACCCAATCTTGATGATACGTCGTGGTAATGACAAGTACACAAATCCCACTTGGCTCAACAAATTTTGTTCTTCTAGGTTGAAGAGTTCGTCTAGGGTAGCAGTTCTTATTTTTAGGTTTCACTCTGTTATCTCTTATATAGATAGATGAATTAGGAACTCTAAATACAGCAAGGTTTGTAATAGCTCTTTGAAACTTGACGAAAAAAAGTAGATCTCAGATTTGTCTCTAAGGTTTGGTTCCTCTTAAAGTAGCCCTAGGCACAGACTGTTGAAAAGCACTTTCATTGAAAGGGGTTGCCAAGCTTCCAAGAAATAACGAGTTTCCGAAATACCAACAAATATTTTTTCACCCAATCTTGGTGATACTTGGTGGTAATGATAGGTACACAAATCCTACTTGACTCTCCAAATTTAGTTCTTCTAGGTTGAAGCGTTCGTTTACAGTAGTTGTTTTTATTTTTAGGTTTCACTCTGTTCACTCCTATAGAGATAGATGAATTTGGAACTCTAAATACAACATGGTTTGTAGTAGCTCTTTGAAACTTGACAGAATAAATGAGTTCTCAGTTTTGTCTCTATGATTTGTTTCCTCTTCATGTAGCCCTGAGCAGAGACGGTGGAAAAGCACTTTCACTGAAAGGGGTTGCCAAGCTTCCAAGAAGTTATGAGTTTCGAAAATACCAGCAAATATTTTTTCAACCAATCTTGATGATACGTGCTGGTAATGACAAGTACACAAATCCCACTTGGCTCACCAAATTTTGTTCTTCTAGGTTTAAGCGTTCGTTTACAGTAGCAGTTTTTATTTTTGGGTTTCACTCTATTCTCTCCTATATAGATAGATGAATTTGGAACTCTAAATCCAACATGGTTTGTAGTAGCTCTTTGAAACTTGACAAAATAAAGGAGTTCTCAGTTTTGTCTCTATGGATTGTTTCCTCTTCAAGTAGCCCTAGGCACAGACTGTGGAAAAGCACTTTCATTGAGAGGGGTTGCCAAGCTTCTAAGAAATAACGAGTTTCCGAAATACCAGCAAATATTTTTTCACCCAATCTTGATGATACGTGGGGGTAATGATCAGTACACAAATCCCACTTGGCTCACCAAATTGTGTTCTTCTAGGTTGAAGCGTTCGTCTACAGTAGCAGTTTTTATATTTCGGTTTCACTCTCATCTCTCCTATATAGATAGATGAATTTGGAACTCTTAATCCAACATGGTTTGTAGTAGCTCTTTGAAACTTGACAAAATAAAGGAGTTCTCAGTTTTGACTCTATGGATTGTTTCCTCTTCAAGTAGCCCTAGGCACAGACTGTGGAAAAGCCCATTCATTGAGAGGGGTTGCCAAGCTTCCAAGAAATAACGAGTTTCCGAAATACCAGCAAATATTTTTTCACCCAATCTTGATGATACTTGGTGGTAATGATCATTACACAAATCCCACTTGGCTCACCAAATTTTGTTCTTCTAGGTTGAAGCGTTTGTCTACAGTAGCAGTTTTTATAGTTAGGTTTCCCTGTGTTCTCTCCTATAAAGATAGATGAATTTGGAAGTCTAAATCCAACATGGTTTGTAGTAGCTCTATGAAACATGAACAAAAAAAGAGGTTCTCAGTTTTGTCTCTGTGGTTTGTTTCCTCTTCATGTAGCCCTAAGCAGAGACTGTGGAAAAGGACTTTTATTGAAAGGTTTTCCAAGCTTCCAAGAAGTTACGAGTTTCCGAAATACAAGCTTTTTGAAACTTGACAAAATAAAGGATTTCTCAGTTTTGTCTCTATGGTTTGTTTCCTGTTCAAGGAGCCCTAGGCACAGACTGTTGAAAAGCAATTTCATTGCGAGGGGTTGTCAAGCTTCTAGGAAATAACGAGTTTCCGAAATACCAGCAAATATTTTTTCATCCAATCTGATGATACTTGGTGGTAATGATCAGTACAAAAATCCCACTTGGCTCAAAATTTTGTTCTTCTGGGTTTCAGCGTTCGTTTACAGTAGCAGTTTTTATTTTGGGTTTCACTCTGTTCTCTCCTATATAGATAGATGAATATGGAACTCTAAATCCAACATGGTTTGTAGTAGCTCTTTGAAACTTGACAAAATAATGTAGTTCTCAATTTAGTCTCTATGGTTTGTTTCCTCTTCAAGTAGCCCTAGGCACAGACTGTGGAAAAGCACTTTCATTGACAGGAGTGGCCAAGCTTCTAAGAAATAACGAGTTTCCTAAATACCAGCAAATATTTTTTCATCCAATCTTGATGATACTTGGTGGTAATGATCAGTACAAAATTCCCACTTGGCTCACCAAATTGTGTTCTTCTAGGTTGAAGCATTCGTCTACAGCAGCAGTTTTTATATGTAGGTTTCACTCTGTTCTCTCTTACATAGATAGATGAATTTGGAATTCTAAATCCAAAATGGTTTGTAGGAGCTCTTTGAAACTTGACAAAATAAAGGAGTTCTCAGTTTAGTCTCTATGGTTTGTTTCCTCTTCAAGTAGCCCTAGGCACCGACTGTGGAAAAGCACTTTCATTGAAAGCGGATGCCAAGCTTCCAAGACATAACGAGTTTCCGAAATACCAGAAAATATTTTTTCACTCAATATTGATGATACTTGGTGGTCATGAGAAGTAGTCAAATCCCACTTGGCTTACCAAATTGTGTTCTTCTAGGTTGAAGCGTTCGTCTACAGTAGCAGTTTTTATAATTAGGTTTCCCTGTGTTCTCTCCTACATAGTTAGATGAATTTGCAACTCTAAATCCAACATGGTTTGTAGTAGCTCTTTGAAACTTGACAAAATAAAGGAGTTCTCAGTTTTGTCTCTATGGGTTGTTTCCTCTTCAAGTAGCCCTAAGCACAGACTGTGGAAAAGCACTTTCATTGAGAGGGGTTGCCAAGGTTCTAAGAAATAACTAGTTTCCGAAATACCAGCAAATATTTTTTCACCCAATCTTGATGATACGTGGTGGTAATGACAAGTACACAAATCCCACTTGGCTCACCAAATTTTGCGCTTCTATGTTGAAGCGTTCATTTACAGTAGCAGTTTTTATTTTTAGGTTTCACTCTGTTCTATGCTATATAGATCGATGAATTTGGAACTCTAAATCCAACATGGTTTGTAGTAGCTCTTTGAAACTTGACAAAAAAAGTAGTTCTCAGCTTTGTCTTTATGGTTTGTTTCCTCTTCAAGCAGCCCTAAGCAGAGACTGTGGAAAAGTACTTTCATTGAGAGGGGTTGCCAAGCTTCTCAGAAATAACGAGTTTCGGAAATACCAGCAAATATTTTTTCACCCAATCTTGATGACACGTGGTGGTAATGACAAGTACACAAATCCCACTTGGCTCACCAAATTGTGTTCTTCTAGCTTGAAGTGTTCGTCTACAGTAGCTGTTTTTATATTTAGGTTTCACTCTGTTCTCTTCTATATAGTAGATGAATTTGGAACTCTAAAACCAACATGGTTTGCAGTAGCTCTTTGAAACTTGACAAAATAAAGGAGTTCTCAGTTTAGTCTCTATGATTTGTTTCCTCTTCAAGTAGCCGTAGGCACAGACTGTGGAAAAGCACTTTCATTGAGAGCGGTTGCCAAGCTTCCAAGAAATTACGAGTTTCCGATATACCAGCAAATATTTTTTCACCCAATCTTGATGATACGTGGTGGCAATGACAAGTACACAAATCCCACATGGCTCACCAAATTATGTTCTTCTGGGTTTCAGCGTTCGTTTACAGTAGCAGTTTTTATTTTTGGGTTTCAATCTGTTCTCTCCTATATAGATAGAAAAATTTGGAACTCTAAATCCAACATGGTTTGTAGTAGCTCTTCGAAACTTGACAAAATAAAGTAGTTCTCAGTTTAGTTTCTATGGATTGTTTCCTCTTCAAGTAGCCCTAGGCACAGACTGTGGAAAAGCACTTTCATTAAAGGGGTTGCCAAGCTTCCAAGAAATTACAAGTTTCCGAAATACCAGCAAATATTTTTTCACCCAATCTTGATGATACTTGGTGGTAATGATCAGTACACAAATCCCACTTGGATCACCAAATTTTGTTCTTCTAGGTTGAAGCGTTTGTCTACAGTAGCAGTTTTTATATTTATGTTTCACTCTGTTCTCTCCTATATAGATAGATGAATTTGGAAGTCTAAATACAACATGGTTTGTAGTAGGTCTTTGACACTTGACAAAACAAAGGAGTTCTCAGTTTAGTCTCTATGGTTTGTTTCCTCTTCAACTAGCCCTACTCACAGACATTGGAAAAGCACTTTCATTGGGAGGGGTTCCCACGCTTCTAAGTAATAACGAGTTTCCGAAATACCAGCAAATATTTTTTGACCCAATCTTGATGATACGTGGTGGTAATGATCAGTACACAAATCCCACTAGGCTCACCAAATTGTGTTCTTCTAGGTTGAAGCTTTCGTCTACAGGAACAATTTTTATATGTAGGTTTCACTCTGTTCTCTCTTATATAGATTGATGAATTTGGAATTCTAAATCCAACATGGTTTGTAGTAGCTCTTTGAAACTTGACAAAATAAAGTAGTTCTCAGTTTAGTCTCTATGGTTTGTTTCCTCTTCAAGTAGCCCTAGGCACAGATTGTGGAAAAGCACTTTCATGGAAAGGGGTTGCCAAGTTTCCAAGAAATAACGAGTTTCCGAAATACAAGCAATTATTTTTTCACCCAATCTTCATGATACGTGGTGGTAATGACAAGTACACAAATCCCATTTGGCTCACCAAATTTTGTTCTTCTAGGTGGAAGCGTTCGTCTATAGTAGCAGTTTTTATTTTTAGGTTTCACTCTGTTCTCTCCTATATAGATAGATGAATTTGGAACTCTAAATACAACATGGTTTGTAGTAGCTCTTTGAAACTTGAAAAACTAAAGGAGTTCTTTGTTTTGTCTCTATGGTTTGTTTCCTCTTCAAGTAACCCTAGGCACAGACTGTGGAAAAGCACTTTCATTGAGAGGGGTTGCCAAGCTTCCAAGAAATAACGAGTTTCCGAAATACCAGCAAATATTTTTTCACCCAATCTTGATGATACTTGGTGGTAATGATCAGTACACAAATCCCACTTGGATCATCAAATTTTGTTCTTCTAGGTTGAAGCGTTCGTCTACAGAAGCAGTTTTATACTTAGGTTTCCCTGTGTTCTCTCAAATATAGATAGATGAATTTGGAACTCTAAATCCAACGTGGTTTGTAGTAGCTCTATGAAACTTGATTAAAAAAAAGAGGTTCTCCGTTTTGTCTCTATGGTTTGTTTCCTGTTCAAGTAGCCCTAGGCACAGACTGTGGAAAAGCACTTTCATTGACAGGGGTTGCCAAGCTTCCAAGAAATTACGAGTTTCCGATATACCAGCAAATATTTTTTCACCCAATCTTGATGATACGTGGTGGCAATGACAAGTACACAAATCCCACTTGGCTCACCAGATTTTGTTCTTCTAGGTTTAAGCGTTTGTTTACAGTAGCAGTTTTTATTTTTAGGTTTCACTCTGTTCTCTCTTATATAGATAGATGAATTTGGAACTCGAAATCCAACATGGTTTGTAGTAGCTTTTGAAACTTGACAAAATAAAGGAGTTCTAAGTTTAGTCTCTATGTTTACTTTCCTCTTCAAGTAGCCCTTGGCACAGACTGTGAAAAAGCACTTTCATTGAGAGGGGTTGAAAAGCTTCTAAGAAATAACGATTTTCGGAAATACCAGCCAATACTTTTTACCCAATCTTGATGATACTTGGTGGTAATGATCAGTACACAAATCCCACTTGGCTCACCAAATTGTGTTCTTCTAGGTTGAAGCGTTCGTCTACAGTAGCATTTTTATATTTAGGTTTCACTCTGTTCTCTCCTATATAGATAGATGAATTTGGAACACTAAATCCAACATGGTTTGTAGTAGCTCTTTGAAACTTGACAAAATAAAGGAGTTCTCAGTTTTTTCTCTATGGTTTGTTTCCTCTTCAAGTAGCCCTAGGCACAGACTGTGGAAAAGCACTTTGATTGAGAGGGGTTGCCAAGCTTCTAAGAAATAACGAGTTACCGAAATACCAGCAAATATTTTTTCACCCAATTTTAATGGTTCTTGGTGGTAATGATCAGTACACAAATCCCACTTGGCTCACCAAATTTTGTTTTTCTAGGATGAAGCATTCGTCTACAGTAGCAGTTTTTATATGTAGGGTTCACTCTGTCTCTCCTATATAGATAGATGAATTTGGAACTCTAAATCCAACATGGTTTGTAGTAGCTCTTTGAAACTTGACAAAATAAAGGAGTTCTCAGTTTTGTCTCTATGGTTTGTTTCCTCTTCAAGTAGCCCTAGGCACAGACTTTGGAAAAGCACATTCATTGAGAGGGGTTGCCAAGCTTCTAAGAAATAACTAGTTTCCGAAATACCAGCATATATTATTTCACCCAATCTTGATGATACGTGGTGGTAATGATCAGTACACAAATCCCACTTGGCTCACCAAATTGTGTTCTTCTAGTTTGAAGCGTTCATTTACAGGAGCAGTTTTTATATTTAGCTTTCACTCTCATCTCTCCTATATAGATAGATGAATTTGGAACTCTAAATCCAACATGGTTTGTAGTAGCTCTTTGAAACTTGACAAAATAAAGGAGTTCTCAGTTTTGTCTCTATGGTTTGTACTCTTCAAGTAGCCATATGCACAGTCTGTGGAAAAGCACTTATATTGAGAGGGGTTGCCAAGTTTCTAAGAAATAACGAGTTTCCAAAAAACAGCAAATATTTTTTCACCCAATCTTGATGACACATGGTGGTAATGATCAGTACACAAACCCCACTTGTCACACCAAATTGTGTACTTCTAGGTTGAAGCGGTCGTCTACAGTAGCAGTTTTTATATTTAGGTTTCCCTCTGTTCTCCCCTATATAGATAGATGAATTTGGAACTCTAAATCCAACATGGTTTGTAGTAGCTCTTTGAAACTTGACAAAATAAAGGAGTTCTCAGTTTTGTCTCTATGGTTTGTTTCCTCTTCAAGTTGCCCTAGGCACAGACTCTGGAAAAGCACTTACATTGAGAGGGGTTGCCAAGCTTCTAAGAAATAACGAGTTTCCGAAACACCAGGAAATATTTTTTCATCCAATCTTGATAAAACTTGGTGGTAATGATCAGTACACAAATCCCACTTGGCTCACCAAATTGTGTTCTTGTTGGTTGAAGCGTTCGTCTACAGTAGCAGTTTTTATATTTAGGTTTTCCCTCTGTTCTCTCCTATATAGATAGATGAATTTGAAACTCTAAATCCAACATGGTTTGTAGTAGCTCTTTGAAACTTGACAAAATAAAGGATTTCTCAGTTTTGTCTCTATGGTTTGTTTCCTCTTCAATTAGCCCTAGGCACAGACTCTGGAAAAGCACTTACATTGAGAGGGGTTGCCAAGCGTCTAAGAAATTACGATTTTCCGAAATACCAGCAAATAATTTTTCACATAATCTTGATGATACTTGATGGTAATGATCAGTACACAAATCCCACTTGGCTCACCAAATTGTGTTCTTCTAGGATGAAGCGTTCGTCTACAGTAGCATTTTTATATTTAGGTTTCACTCTGTTCTCTCCTATATAGATAGATAAATTTGGAACACTAAATCGAACATGGTTTGTAGTAGCTCTTTGAAACTTGACAAAATAAAGGAGTTCTCAGTTTTGTCTCTATGGTTTGTTTCCTCTTCAAGTAGCCATAGGCACAGACTGTGGAAAAGCACTTTGATTGAGAGGGGTTGCCAAGCTTCTAAGAAATAACGAGTTACCGAAATACCAGCAAATATTTTTTCACCCAATCTTGATGATACGTGGTGGTAATGATCAGTACACAAATCCCACTTGGCTCACCAAATTGTGTTCTTCTTGGTTGAAGCGTTCGTCTACAGTAGCAGTTTTTATATTTAGGTTTCACTCTCATCTCTCCTATATAGATAGATGAATTTGGAACTCTAAATCCAACATGGTTTGTAGTAGCTCTTTGAAACTTGACAAAATAAAGGAGTTCTCAGTTTTGTCTCTATGGTTTGTTTCCTCTTCAAGTAGCCCTAGGCACAGACTGTGGAAAAGCACTTTCATTGAGAGGGGTTGCCAAGCTTCTAAGAAATAACGAGTTTCCGAAATACCAGCATATATTATTTCACCCAATCTTAATGATACGTGGTGGTAATGATCAGTACACAAATCTCACTTGGCTCACCAAATTGTGTTCTTCTAGTTTGAAGCGTTCGTTTACAGGAGCAGTTTTTATATTTAGCTTTCACTCTCATCTCTCCTATATAGACAGATGAATTTGGAACTCTAAATCCAACATGGTTTGTAGTATCTCTTTGAAACTTGACAAAATAAAGGAGTTCTCAGTTTTGTCTCTATGGTTTGTCCTCTTCAAGTAGCCATATGCACAGTCTGTGGAAAAGCACTTATATTGAGAGGGGTTGCCAAGTTTCTAAGAAATAACGAGTTTCCAAAAAACAGCAAATATTTTTTCACCCAATCTTGATGACACATGGTGGTAATGATCAGTACACAAACCCCACTTGGCTCACCCAATGTGTACTTCTAGGTGGAAGCGGTCGTCTACAGTAGCAGTTTTTATATTTAGGTTTCCCTCTGTTCTCCCCTATATAGATAGATGAATTTGGAACTCTAAATCCAACATGGTTTGTAGTAGCTCTTTGAAACTTGACAAAATAAAGGAGTTCTCAGTTTTTTCTCTATGGTTTGTGTCCTTTTCAAGTAGCCCTAGGCACAGACTGTGGAAAAGCACTTTCATTGAGAAGGGTTGCCAAGCGTTTAAGAAATTACGAGTTTCCGAAATACCAGCAAATAATTTTTCACCCAATCTTGATGATACTTGATGGTAATGATCAGTACACAAATCCCACTTGGCTCACCAAATTGTGTTCTTCTAGGATGAAGCGTTCGTCTACAGTAGCATTTTTATATTTAGGTTACACTCTGTTCTCTCCTATATAGATAGATGAATTTGGAACACTAAATCCAACATGGTTTGTAGTAGCTCTTTGAAACTTGACAAAATAAAGGAGTTCTCAGTTTTTTCTCTATGGTTTGTTTCCTCTTCAAGTAGCCCTAGGCACAGACTGTGGAAAAGCACTTTGATTGAGAGGGGTTGCCAAACTTCTAAGAAATAACGAGTTACCGAAATACCAGCAAATATTTTTTCACCCAATCTTGAAGATACGTGGTGGTAATGATCAGTACACAAATCCCACTTGGCTCACCAAATTGTGTTCTTCTTGGTTGAAGCGTTCGTCTACAGTAGAAGTTTTTATATTTAGGTTTCACTCTCATCTCTCCTATATAGATAGATGAATTTGGAACTCTAAATCCAACATGGTTTGTAGTAGCTCTTTGAAACTTGACAAAATAAAGGAGTTCTCAGTTTTGTCTCTATGGTTTGTTTCCTCTTCAAGTAGCCCTAGGCACAGACTGTGGAAAAGCACTTTCATTGAGAGGGGTTTTCAAGCTTCTAAGAAATAACGAGTTTCCGAAATACCAGCAAATATTATTTCACCCAATCTTGATGATACGTGGTGGTAATGATCAGTACACAAATCCCACTTGGCTCACCAAATTGTGTTCTTCTAGTTTGAAGCGTTCGTTTACAGGAGCAGTTTTTATATTTAGCTTTCACTCTCATCTCTCCTATATAGATAGATGAATTTGGAACTCTAAATCCAACATGGTTTGTAGTAGCTCTCTGAAACTTGACAAAATAAAGGAGTTCTCAGTTTAGTCTCTATGGTTTTTCCTCTTCATGTAGCCATATGCACAGTCTGTGGAAAAGCACTTATATTGAGAGGGGTTGCCAAGTTTCGACGAAATAACGAGTTTCCGAAATACCAGCATATATTATTTCACCCAATCTTGATGACACATGGTGGTAATGATCAGTACACAAACCCCACTTGGCTCACCAAATTGTGTACTTCTAGGTTGAAGCGGTCGTCTACAGTAGCAGTTTTTATATTTAGGTTTCCCTCTGTTCTCCCCTATATAGATAGATGAATTTGGAACACTAAATCCAACATGGTTTGTAGTAGCTCTTTGAAACTTGACAAAATAAAGGAGTTCTCAGTTTTGTCTCTATGGTTTGTTTCCTCTTCAAGTAGCCCTAGGCACAGACTGTGGAAAAGCACTTTCATTGAGAGGGGTTGCCAAGCTTCTAAGAAATAACGAGTTTCCGAAATACCAGCATATATTATTTCACCCAATCTTGATGATACGTGGTGGTAATGATCAGTACACAAATCCCACTTGGCTCACCAAATTGTGTTCTTCTAGTTTGAAGCCTTCATTTACAGGAGCAGTTTTTATATTTAGCTTTCACTCTCATCTCTCCTATATAGATAGATGAATTTGGAACTCTAAATCCAACATGGTTTGTAGTAGCTCTTTGAAACTTGACAAAATAAAGGAGTTCTCAGTTTTGTGTCAATGGTTTGTCCTCTTCAAGTAGCCATATGCACAGACTGTGGAAAAGCACTTATATTGAGAGGGGTTGCCAAGCGTCTAAGAAATTACGAGTTTCCGAAATACCAGCAAATATTTTTTCACCCAATCTTGATGATACATGGTGGTAATGATCAGTACACAAACCCCACTTGGCTCCCCAAATTGTGTACTTCTAAATTGAAGCGGTCGTCTACAGTAGCAATTTTTATATTTATTTTTCCCTCTGTTCTCCCGTATATAGATAGATGAATTTGGAACTCTAAATCCAACATGGTTTGTAGTAGCTCTTTAAAACTTGACAAAATAAAGGAGTTCTCAGTTTTGTCTCTATGGTTTTTTCCTCTTCAAGTTGCCCTAGGCACAGACTGTGGAAAAGCACTTACATTGAGAGGGGTTGCCAAGCTTCTAAGAAATAACGAGTTTCCGAAACACCAGGAAATATTTTTTCATCCAATCTTGATAAAACTTGGTGGTAATGATTAGTACACAAATGCCACTTGGCTCACCAAATTGTGTTCTTCTTGTTGAAGCGTTCGTCTACAGTAGCAGTTTTTATATTTAGGTTTCCCTCTGTTCTCTCCTATACAGATAGATGAATTTGGAACACTAAATCCAACATGGTTTGTAGTAGCTCTTTGAAACTTGACAAAATAAAGGAGTTCTCAGTTTTGTCTTTATGGTTTGTTTCCTCTTCAAGTAGCCCTAGGCACAGACTGTGGAAAAGCACTTTCATTGAGAGGGGTTGCCAAGCTTCTAAGAAATAACGAGTTACCGAAATACCAGGAAATATTTTTTCACCCAATCTTGATGATACGTCATGGTAATGATCAGTACACAAATCCCACTTGGCTCACCAAATTGTGTTCTTCTTGGTTGAAGCGTTCGTCTACAGTAGCAGTTTTTATATTTAGGTTTCACTCTCATCTCTCCTATATAGATAGATGAATTTGGAACTCTAAATCCAACATGGTTTGTAGTACCTCTTTGAAACTTGACAAAATAAAGGAGTTCTCAGTTTTGTCTCCATGGTTTGTTACCTCTTCAAGTAGCCCTAGGCACAGACTTTGGAAAAGCACTTACATTGAGAGGGGTTGCCAAGCTTCTAAGAAATAACGAGTTTCCAAAACACCAGGAAATATTTTTTCCATCCAATCTTGATAAAACTTGGTGGTAATGATCAGTACACAAATGCCACTTGGCTCACCAAAATGTGTTCTTCTTGGTTGAACGTTCGTCTACAGTAGCAGTTTTTATATTTAGGTTTCCCTCTGTTCTCTCCTATATAGATAGATGAATTTGAAACTCTAAATCCAACATGGTTTGCAGTAGCTCTTTGAAACTTGACAAAATAAAGGAGTTCTCAGTTTTGTCTCTATGGATTGTTTCCTCTTCAAGTAGCCCTAGGCACAGACTCTGGAAAAGCACTTACATTGAGAGGGGTTGCCAAGCTTCTAAGAAATAACGAGTTTCCGAAACACCAGGAAATATCTTTTCACCCAATCTTGATAATACTTGGTGGTAATGATCAGTACACAAATCCCACTTGGCTCACCAAATTGTGTTCTTCTAGGTTGAAGCGTTCGTCTTCAGTAGCAGTTTTATATTTTAGGTTTCACTCTCATCTCTCCTATATAGATAGATGAATTTGGAAAACTAAATCCAAAATGGTTTGTAGTAGATCTTTGAAACTTGACAAAATAAAGGAGATCTCAGTTTTGTCTCTATGGTTTGTTTCCTCTTCAAGTAGCCCTAGGCACAGACTGTGAAAAGCACTTTCATTGAGAGGGGTTGCCAATCTTCTAAAAAATAACGAGTTTCCGAAATACCAGCAAATATTTTTTCACCCAATGTTGATGATAGTTGATGGTAATGATCAGTACACAAATCCCACTTGGCTCATCAAATTGTGTTCTTCTAGGTTTAAGCGTTTATCTAAAGCAGCAGTTCTTGTATGTAGGTTTCACTCTGTTCTCTCTTATATAGATAGATGAGTTTGGAACTCTAAATACAACATGGTTTGTAGTAGCTCTTTGAAACTTGACAAAATAAAGGCTTTTTCAGTTTTGTCTCTATGGTTTGTGTCCTTTTCAAGTAGCCCTAGGCACAGACTGTGGAAAAGCACTTTCATTGAGAGGGGTTGCCAAGCGTTTAAGAAATTACGAGTTTCCGAAATACCAGCAAATAATTTTTCACCCAATCTTGATGATACTTGATGGTAATGATCAGTACACAAATCCCACTTGGCTCACCAAATTGTGTTCTTCTAGGATGAAGCGTTCGTCTACAGTACCATTTTTATATTTAGGTTTCACTCTGTTTCCTCCTATATAGATAGATGAATTTGGAACACTAAATCCAACATGGTTTGTAGTAGCTCTTTGAAACTTGACAAAATAAAGGAGTTCTCAGTTTTTTCTCTATGGTTTGTTTCCTCTTCAAGTAGCCCTAGGCACAGACTGTGGAAAAGCACTTTGATTGAGAGGGGTTTCCAAGCTTCTAAGAAATAACGAGTTACCGAAATACCAGCAAATATTTTTTCACCCAATCTTGATGATACGTGGTGGTAATGATCAGTACACAAATCCCACTTGCTCACCAAATTGTGTTCTTCTTGGTTGAAGCGTTCGTCTACAGTAGCAGTTTTTATATTTAGGTTTCACTCTCATCTCTCCTATATAGATAGATGAATTTGGAACTCTAAATCCAACATGGTTTGTAGTATCTCTTTGAAACTTGACAAAATAAAAGAGTTCTCAGTTTTGTCTCTATGGTTTGTTTCCTCCTTCAAGTAGCCCTAGGCACAGACTGTCTAAAAACTCTTTCATGGAGAGGAGTTGCCAAGCTTCTAAGAAATAACGAGTTACCGAAATACCAGCAAATATTTCTTCACCCAATCTTAATGGTTCTTGGTGGTAATGATCAGTGCACAAATCCCACTTGGCTCACCAAAATTTTGTTTTTCTAGGATGAAGCGTTCGTCTACAATAGCAGTTTTTATATGTAGGTTTCACTCTGTCTCTCCTATATAGATACATGAATTTGGAACTCTAAATCCAACATGGTTTGTAGTAGCTCTTTGAAACTTTCAAAATAAAAGGAGTTCTCAGTTTGTCTCTATGGTTTGTTTCCTCTTCAATTAGCCCTAGGCACAGACTGTGGAAAAAGCACTTTCATTGAGAGGGGTTTTCAAGCTTCTAAGAAATAACGAGTTTCCGAAATACCAGCAAATATTATTTCACCCAATCTTGATGATACGTGGTGGTAATGATCAGTACACAAATCCCACTTGGCTCACCAAATTGTGTTCTTCTAGGATGAAGCGTTCGTCTACAGTAGCATTTTTTATATTTAGGTTTCACTCTGTTCTCTCCTATATAGATAGATGAATTTGGAACACTAAATCCAACATGGTTTGTAGTAGCTCTTTGAAACTTGACAAAATAAAGGAGTTCTCAGTTTTGTCTCTATGGTTTGTTTCCTCTTCAAGTAACCATAGGCACAGACTGTGGAAAAGCACTTTGATTGAGAGGGGTTGCCAAGCTTCTAAGAAATAACGAGTTACCGAAATACCAGCAAATATTTTTTCACCCAATCTTGATGATACATGGTGGTAATGATCAGTACACAAATCCCACTTGGCTCACCAAATTGTGTTCTTCTTGGTTGAAGCGTTCGTCTACAGTAGCAGTTTTTATATTTAGGTTTCACTCTCATCTCTCCTATATAGATAGCTGAATTTGGAACTCTAAATCCAACATGGTTTGTAGTAGCTCTTTGAAACTTGACAAAATAAAGGAGTTCTCAGTTTTGTCTCTATGGTTTGTTTCCTCTTCAAGTAGCCCTAGGCACAGACTGTGGAAAAGCACTTTCATTGAGAGGGGTTGCCAAGCTTCTAAGAAATAACGAGTTCTGAAATACCAGCATATATTATTTCACCCAATCTTGATGATACGTGGTGGTAATGATCAGTACACAAATCCCACTTGGCTCACCAAATTGTGTTAGTCTTTCTAACAAAGTTTGAAGCCTTCATTTACAGGAGCAGTTTTTATATTTAGCTTTCACTCTCATCTCTCCTATATAGATAGATGAATTTGGAACTCTAAATCCAACATGGTTTGTAGTAGCTCTTTGAAACTTGACAAAATAAAGGAGTTCTCAGTTTTGTGTCAATGGTTTGTCCTCTTCAAGTAGCCATATGCACAGACTGAGGAAAAGCACTTATATTGAGAGGGGTTGCCAAGTTTCTAAGAAATAACGAGTTTCCAAAAAACAGCAAATATTTTTTCACCCAATCTTGAGGATACATGGTGGTAATGATCAGTACACAAACCCCAATTGGCTCACCAAATTGTGTTCTTCTAGGTTGAAGCGGTCGTCTACAGTAGCAGTTTTATTTTAGGTTTCCCTCTGTTCTCCCCTATGTAGATAGATGAATTTGGAACTCTAAATCCAACATGGTTTGTAGTAGCTCTTTGAAACTTGACAAAATAAAGGAGTTCTCAGTTTTGTCTCTATGGTTTGTTTCCTCTTCAAGTAGCCCTAGGCACAGACTGTGGAAAAGCACTTTCATTGAGAGGGGTTGCCAAGCTTCTAAGAAATAACGAGTTTCCGAAATACCAGCATATATTATTTCACCCAATCTTGATGATACGTGGTGGTAATGATCAGTACACAAATCTCACTTGGCTCACCAAATTGTGTTCTTCTAGTTTGAAGCGTTCGTTTACAGGAGCAGTTTTTATATTTAGCTTTCACTCTCATCTCTCCTATATAGACAGATGAATTTGGAACTCTAAATCCAACATGGTTTGTAGTATCTCTTTGAAACTTGACAAAATAAAGGAGTTCTCAGTTTTGTCTCTATGGTTTGTCCTCTTCAAGTAGCCATATGCACAGTCTGTGGAAAAGCACTTATATTGAGAGGGGTTGCCAAGTTTCTAAGAAATAACGAGTTTCCAAAAAACAGCAAATATTTTTTCACCCAATCTTGATGACACATGGTGGTAATGATCAGTACACAAACCCCACTTGGCTCACCCAATTGTGTACTTCTAGGTGGAAGCGGTCGTCTACAGTAGCAGTTTTTATATTTAGGTTTCCCTCTGTTCTCCCCTATATAGAGAGATGAATTTGAACTCTAAATCCAACATGGTTTGTAGTAGCTCTTTGAAACTTGACAAAATAAAGGAGTTCTCAGTTTTTTCTCTATGGTTTGTGTCCTTTTCAAGTAGCCCTAGGCACAGACTGTGGAAAAGCACTTTCATTGAGAAGGGTTGCCAAGCGTTTAAGAAATTACGAGTTTTCCGAAATACCAGCAAATAATTTTTCACCCAATCTTGATGATACTTGATGGTAATGATCAGTACACAAATCCCACTTGGCTCACCAAATTGTGTTCTTCTAGGATGAAGCGTTCGTCTACAGTAGCATTTTTATATTTAGGTTACACTCTGTTCTCTCCTATATAGATAGATGAATTTGGAACACTAAATCCAACATGGTTTGTAGTAGCTCTTTGAAACTTGACAAAATAAAGGAGTTCTCAGTTTTTTCTCTATGGTTTGTTTCCTCTTCAAGTAGCCCTAGGCACAGACTGTGGAAAAGCACTTTGATTGAGAGGGGTTGCCAAACTTCTAAGAAATAACGAGTTACCGAAATACCAGCAAATATTTTTCACCCAATCTTGAAGATACGTGGTGGTAATGATCAGTACACAAATCCCACTTGGCTCACAAATTGTGTTCTTCTTGGTTGAAGCGTTCGTCTACAGTAGAATTTTTATATTTAGGTTTCACTCTCATCTCTCCGATATAGATAGATGAATTTGGAACTCTAAATCCAACATGGTTTGTAGTAGCTCTTTGAAACTTGACAAAATAAAGGAGTTCTCAGTTTTGTCTCTATGGTTTGTTTCCTCTTCAAGTAGCCCTAGGCACAGACTGTGAAAAGCACTTTCATTGAGAGGGGTTTTCAAGCTTCTAAGAAATAACGAGTTTCTGAAATACCAGCAAATATTATTTCACCCAATCTTGATGATACGTGGTGGTAATGATCAGTACACAAATCCCACTTGGCTCACCAAATTGTGTTCTTCTAGTTTGAAGCGTTCGTTTACAGGAGCAGTTTTTATATTTAGCTTTCACTCTCATCTCTCCTATATAGATAGATGAATTTTGGAACTCTAAATCCAACATGGTTTGTAGTAGCTCTTTGAAACTTGACAAAATAAAGGAGTTCTCAGTTTTGTCTCTATGGTTTTTCCTCTTCATGTAGCCATATGCACAGTCTGTGGAAAAGCACTTATATTGAGAGGGGTTGCCAAGTTTCGACGAAATAACGAGTTTCCGAAATACCAGCATATATTATTTCACCCAATCTTGATGACACATGGTGGTAATGATCAGTACACAAACCCCACTTGGCTCACCAAATTGTGTACTTCTAGGTTGAAGCGGTCGTCAACAGTAGCAGTTTTTATATTTAGGTTTCCCTCTGTTCTCCCCTATATAGATAGATGAATTTGGAACACTAAATCCAACATGGTTTGTAGTAGCTCTTTGAAACTTGACAAAATAAAGGAGTTCTCAGTTTTGTCTCTATGGTTTGTTTCCTCTTCAAGTAGCCCTAGGCACAGACTCTGGAAAAGCACTTACATTTAGAGGGGTTGCCAAGCGTCTAAGAAATTACGAGTTTCCGAAATACCAGCAAATAATTTTTCACATAATCTTGATGATACTTGATGGTAATGATCAGTACACAAATCTCACTTGGCTCACCAAATTGTGTTCTTCTAGGATGAAGCGTTCGTCTACAGTAGCATTTTTATATTCAGGTTTCACTCTGTTCTCTCCTATATAGATAGATGAATTTTGAACACTAAATCCAACATGGTTTGTAGTAGCTCTTTGAAACTTGACAAAATAAAGGAGTTCTCAGTTTTGTCTCTATGGTTTGTTTCCTCTTCAAGTAGCCATAGGCACAGACTGTGGAAAAGCACTTTGATTGAGAGGGGTTGCCAAGCTTCTAAGAAATAACGAGTTACCGAAATACCAGCAAATATTTTTTCACCCAATCTTGATGATACGTGGTGGTAATGATCAGTACACAAATCCCACTTGGCTCACCAAATTGTGTTCTTCTTGGTTGAAGCGTTCGTCTACAGTAGCAGTTTTTATATTTAGGTTTCACTCTCATCTCTCCTATATAGATAGCTGAATTTGGAACTCTAAATCCAACATGGTTTGTGTAGCTCTTTGAAACTTGACAAAATAAAGGAGTTCTCAGTTTTGTCTCTATGGTTTGTTTCCTCTTCAAGTAGCCCTAGGCACAGACTGTGGAAAAGCACTTTCATTGAGAGGGGCTGCCAAGCTTCTAAGAAATAACGAGTTTCCGAAATACCAGCATATATTATTTCACCCAATCTTGATGATACGTGGTGGTAATGATCAGTACACAAATCCCACTTGGCTCACCAAATTGTGTTCTTCTAGTTTGAAGCCTTCATTTACAGGAGCAGTTTTTATATTTAGCTTTCACTCTCATCTCTCCTATATAGATAGATGAATTTGGAACTCTAAATCCAACATGGTTTGTAGTAGCTCTTTGAAACTTGACAAAATAAAGGAGTTCTCAGTTTTGTGTCAATGGTTTGTCCTCTTCAAGTAGCCATATGCACAGACTGTGGAAAAGCACTTATATTGAGAGGGGTTGCCAAGCGTCTAAGAAATTACGAGTTTCCGAAATACCAGCAAATATTTTTTCACCCAATCTTGATGATACATGGTGGTAATGATCAGTACACAAACCCCACTTGGCTCCCCAAATTGTGTACTTCTAAATTGAAGCAGTCGTCTACAGTAGCAATTTTTATATTTATTTTTCCCTCTGTTCTCCCGTATATAGATAGATGAATTTGGAACTCTAAATCCAACATGGTTTGTAGTAGCTCTTTAAAACTTGACAAAATAAAGGAGTTCTCAGTTTTGTCTCTATGGTTTTTTTCCTCTTCAAGTTGCCCTAGGCACAGACTCTGGAAAAGCACTTACATTGAGAGGGGTTGCCAAGCTTCTAAGAAATAACGAGTTTCCGAAACACCAGGAAATATTTTTTCATCCAATCTTGATAAAACTTGGTGGTAATGATTAGTACACAAATGCCACTTGGCTCACCAAATTGTGTTCTTCTTGGTTGAAGCGTTCGTCTACAGTAGCAGTTTTTATATTTAGGTTTCCCTCTGTTCTCTCCTATACAGATAGATGAATTTGGAACACTAAATCCAACATGGTTTGTAGTAGCTCTTTGAAACTTGACAAAATAAAGGAGTTCTCAGTTTTGTCTTTATGGTTTGTTTCCTCTTCAAGTAGCCCTAGGCACAGACTGTGGAAAAGCACTTTCATTGAGAGGGGTTGCCAAGCTTCTAAGAAATAACGAGTTACCGAAATACCAGGAAATATTTTTTCACCCAATCTTGATGATACGTCATGGTAATGATCAGTACACAAATCCCACTTGGCTCACCAAATTGTGTTCTTCTTGGTTGAAGCGTTCGTCTACAGTAGCAGTTTTTATATTTAGGTTTCACTCTCATCTCTCCTATATAGATAGATGAATTTGGAACTCTAAATCCAACATGGTTTGTAGTACCTCTTTGAAACTTGACAAAATAAAGGAGTTCTCAGTTTTGTCTCCATGGTTTGTTACCTCTTCAAGTAGCCCTAGGCACAGACTTTGGAAAAGCACTTACATTGAGAGGGGTTGCCAAGCTTCTAAGAAATAACGAGTTTCCAAAACACCAGGAAATATTTTTTCATCCAATCTTGATAAAACTTGGTGGTAATGATCAGTACACAAATGCCACTTGGCTCACCAAAATGTGTTCTTCTTGGTTGAACGTTCGTCTACAGTAGCAGTTTTTATATTTAGGTTTCCCTCTGTTCTCTCCTATATAGATAGATGAATTTGAAACTCTAAATCCAACATGGTTTGCAGTAGCTCTTTGAAACTTGACAAAATAAAGGAGTTCTCAGTTTTGTCTCTATGGATTGTTTCCTCTTCAAGTAGCCCTAGGCACAGACTCTGGAAAAGCACTTACATTGAGAGGGGTTGCCAAGCTTCTAAGAAATAACGAGTTTCCGAAACACCAGGAAATATCTTTTCACCCAATCTTGATAATACTTGGTGGTAATGATCAGTACACAAATCCCACTTGGCTCACCAAATTGTGTTCTTCTAGGTTGAAGCGTTCGTCTTCAGTAGCAGTTTTTATATTTAGGTTTCACTCTCATCTCTCCTATATAGATAGATGAATTTGGAAAACTAAATCCAAAATGGTTTGTAGTAGATCTTTGAAACTTGACAAAATAAAGGAGATCTCAGTTTTGTCTCTATGGTTTGTTTCCTCTTCAAGTAGCCCTAGGCACAGACTGTGAAAAGCACTTTCATTGAGAGGGGTTGCCAATCTTCTAAAAAATAACGAGTTTCCGAAATACCAGCAAATATTTTTTCACCCAATGTTGATGATAGTTGATGGTAATGATCAGTACACAAATCCCACTTGGCTCATCAAATTGTGTTCTTCTAGGTTTAAGCGTTTATCTAAAGCAGCAGTTCTTGTATGTAGGTTTCACTCTGTTCTCTCTTATATAGATAGATGAGTTTGGAACTCTAAATACAACATGGTTTGTAGTAGCTCTTTGAAACTTGACAAAATAAAGGCTTTTTCAGTTTTGTCTCTATGGTTTGTGTCCTTTTCAAGTAGCCCTAGGCACAGACTGTGGAAAAGCACTTTCATTGAGAGGGGTTGCCAAGCGTTTAAGAAATTACGAGTTTCCGAAATACCAGCAAATAATTTTTCACCCAATCTTGATGATACTTGATGGTAATGATCAGTACACAAATCCCACTTGGCTCACCAAATTGTGTTCTTCTTGGTTGAAGCGTTCGTCTACAGTAGCAGTTTTTATATTTAGGTTTCACTCTCATCTCTCCTATATAGATAGCTGAATTTGGAACTCTAAATCCAACATGGTTTGTAGTAGCTCTTTGAAACTTGACAAAATAAAGGAGTTCTCAGTTTTGTCTCTATGGTTTGTTTCCTCTTCAAGTAGCCCTAGGCACAGACTGTGGAAAAGCACTTTCATTGAGAGGGGTTGCCAAGCTTCTAAGAAATAACGAGTTTCTGAAATACCAGCATATATTATTTCACCCAATCTTGATGATACGTGGTGGTAATGATCAGTACACAAATCCCACTTGGCTCACCAAATTGTGTTCTTCTAGTTTGAAGCCTTCATTTACAGGAGCAGTTTTTATATTTAGCTTTCACTCTCATCTCTCCTATATAGATAGATGAATTTGGAACTCTAAATCCAACATGGTTTGTAGTAGCTCTTTGAAACTTGACAAAATAAAGGAGTTCTCAGTTTTGTGTCAATGGTTTGTCCTCTTCAAGTAGCCATATGCACAGACTGTGGAAAAGCACTTATATTGAGAGGGGTTGCCAAGTTTCTAAGAAATAACGAGTTTCCAAAAAACAGCAAATATTTTTTCACCCAATCTTGATGATACATGGTGGTAATGATCAGTACACAAACCCCAATTGGCTCACCAAATTGTGTTCTTCTAGGTTGAAGCGGTCGTCTACAGTAGCAGTTTTTATTTTTAGGTTTCCCTCTGTTCTCCCCTATGTAGATAGATGAATTTGGAACTCTAAATCCAACATGGTTTGTAGTAGCTATTTGAAACTTGACAAAATAAAGGAGTTCTCAGTTTTGTCTCTATGGTTTGTTTCCTCTTCAAGTAGCCCTAGGCACAGACTGTGGAAAACCACTTTCATTGAGAGGGGTTGCCAAGCGTCTAAGAAATTACGAGTTTCCGAAATACAAGCAAATATTTTTTCACCCAATCTTGATGATACATGGTGGTAATGATCAGTACACAAACCCCACTTGGCTCCCCAAATTGTGTACTTCTAAATTGAAGCGGTCGTCTACAGTAGCAATTTTTATATTTATTTTTCCCTCTGTTCTCCCGTATATAGATAGATGAATTTGGAACTCTAAATCCAACATGGTTTGTAGTAGCTCTTTAAAACTTGACAAAATAAAGGAGTTCTCAGTTTTGTCTCTATGGTTTTTTTCCTGTTCAAGTTGCCCTAGGCACAGACTCTGGAAAAGCACTTACATTGAGAGGGGTTGCCAAGCTTCTAAGAAATAACGAGTTTCCGAAACACCAGGAAATATTTTTTCAACCAATCTTGATAAAACTTGGTGGTAATGATTAGTACACAAATGCCACTTGGCTCACCAAATTGTGTTCTTCTTGGTTGAAGCGTTCGTCTACAGTAGCAGTTTTTATATTTAGGTTTCCCTCTGTTCTCTCCTATACAGATAGATGAATTTGGAACACTAAATCCAACATGGTTTGTAGTAGCTCTTTGAAACTTGACAAAATAAAGGAGTTCTCAGTTTTGTCTTTATGGTTTGTTTCCTCTTCAAGTAGCCCTAGGCACAGACTGTGGAAAAGCACTTTGATTGAGAGGGGTTGCCAAGCTTCTAAGAAATAACGAGTTACCGAAATACCAGCAAATATTTTTTCACCCAATCTTGATGATACGTCATGGTAATGATCACTACACAAATCCCACTTGGCTCACCAAATTGTGTTCTTCTTGGTTGAAGCGTTCGTCTACAGTAGCAGTTTTTATATTTAGGTTTCACTCTCATCTCTCCTATATAGATAGATGAATTTGGAACTCTAAATCCAACATGGTTTGTAGTACCTCTTTGAAACTTGACAAAATAAAGGAGTTCTCAGTTTTGTCTCTATGGTTTGTTTCCTCTTCAATGAGCCCTAGGCACAGACTCTGGAAAAGCACTTACATTGAGAGGGGTTGCCAAGCTTCTAAGAAATAACGAGATTCCGAAACACCAGGAAATATTTTTTCACCCAATCTTGATAAAATTAGTGGTAATGATCAGTACACAAATCCCACTTGGCTCACCAAATTGTGTTCTTCTTGGTTGAAGCGTTCGTCTACAGTAGCAGTTTTTATATTTAGGTTTCACTCTGTTCTCTCCTATATAGATAGATGAATTTGGAACTCTAAATCCAACATGGTTTGTAGTAGCTCTTTGAAACTTGAAAAAAATAAAGGGGTTCTCAGTTTTGTCTCTATGGTTTGTTTCCTCTTCAAGTAGCCCTAGGCACAGACTCTGGAAAAGCACTTACATTGAGACGGGTTGCCAAGCTTCTAAGAAATAACGAGTTTCCGAAACACCAGGAAATATTTTTTCATCCAATCTTGATAAAACATGGTGGTAATGATTAATAACACAAATGCCACTTGGCTCACCAAATTGTGTTCTTCTTGGTTGAAGCGTTCGTCTACAGTAGCACTTTTTATATTTAGTTTTCCCTCTGTTCTCTCCTATACAGATAGATGAATATGAAACTCTAAATCCAAGATGGTTTGTAGTAGCTCTTTGATACTTGACAAAATAAAGGATTTCTCAGTTTTGTCTCTATGGTTTGTTTCCTCTTCAAGTAGCCCTATTCACAGACTCTGGAAAAGCACTTACATTGAGAGGGGTTGCCAAGCGTCTAAGAAATTACGAGTTTCCGAAATACCAGCAAATAATTTTTCACCCAATCTTGATGATACTTGATGGTAATGATCAGTACACAAATCCCACTTGGCTCACCGAATTGTGTTCTTCTAGGATGAAGCGTTCGTCTAGAGTAGAATTTTTATATTTAGGTTTCACTCTGTTCTCTCCTATATATATAGATGAATTTGGAACACTAAATCCAACATGGTTTGTAGTAGCTCTTTGAAACTTGACAAAATAAAGGAGTTCTCAGTTTTGTCTCTATTGTTTGTTTCCTCTTCAAGTAGCCCTAGGCACAGACTCTGGAAAAGCACTTACATTGAGAGGGGTTGCCAAGCTTCTAAGAAATAACGAGTTTCCGAAACACCATGAAATATTTTTTCACCCAATCTTGATAATACTTGGTGGTAATGATCAGTACACAAATCCCACTTGGCTCACCAAATTGTGTTCTTCTACGTTGAAGCGTTCGTCTACAGTAGCAGTTTTTATATTTAGCTTTCACTCTCATCTCTCCTATATAGATACATGAATTTGGAACTCTAAATTCAACATGGTTTGTAGTAGCTCTTTGAAACTTGACAAAATAAAGGAGTTCTCAGTTTTGTCTCTATGGTTTGTCCTCTTCAAGTAGCCCTAGGCACAGACTGTGGAAAAGCACTTATATTGAGATGGGTTGCCAAGTTTCTAAGAAATAACGAGTTTCCAAAAACAGCAAATATTTTTTCACCCAATCTTGATGATACATGGTGCTAATGATCAGTACACAAACCCCACTTGGATCACCAAATTGTGTACTTCTAGGTTGAAGCGGTCGTCTACAGTAGCAGTTTTTATATTTAGGTTTCCCTCTGTTCTCCCCTATATAGATAGATGGAATTTGGAACTCTAAATCCAACATGGTTTGTAGTAGCTCTTTGAAACTTGATAAAATAAAGGAGTTCTCAGTTTTGTCTTTATGGTTTGTTTCCTCTTCAAGTAGCCCTAGGCACAGACTGTGGAAAAGCACTTATATTGAGAGGGGTTGCCAAACTTCTAAGAAATAACGAGTTTCCGAAACACCAGGAAATATCTTTTCACCCAATCTTGATAATACTTGGTGGTAATGATCAGTACACAAATCCCACTTGGCTCACCAAATTGTGTTCTTCTAGGTTGAAGCGTTCGTCTTCAGTAGCAGTTTTTATATTTAGGTTTCACTATCATCTCTCCTATATAGATAGATGAATTTGGAAAACTAAATCCAAAATGGTTTGTAGTAGATCTTTGAAACTTGACAAAATAAAGGAGATCTCAGTTTTGTCTCTATGGTTTGTTTCCTCTTCAAGTAGCCCTAGGCACAGACTGTGAAAAGCACTTTCATTGAGAGGGGTTGCCAATCTTCTAAAAAATAACGAGTTTCCGAAATACCAGCAAATATTTTTTCACCCAATGTTGATGATAGTTGATGGTAATGATCAGTACACAAATCCCACTTGGCTCATCAAATTGTGTTCTTCTAGGTTTAAGCGTTCATCTAAAGCAGCAGTTCTTGTATGTAGGTTTCACTCTGTTCTCTCTTATATAGATAGATGAGTTTGGAACTCTAAATACAACATGGTTTGTAGTAGCTCTTTGAAACTTGACAAAATAAAGGCTTTTTCAGTTTTGTCTCTATGGTTTGTGTCCTTTTCAAGTAGCCCTAGGCACAGACTGTGGAAAAGCACTTTCATTGAGAGGGGTTGCCAAGCGTTTAAGAAATTACGAGTTTCCGAAATACCAGCAAATAATTTTTCACCCAATCTTGATGATACTTGATGGTAATGATCAGTACACAAATCCCACTTGGCTCACCAAATTGTGTTCTTCTAGGATGAAGCGTTCGTCTACAGTACCATTTTTATATTTAGGTTTCACTCTGTTCTCTCCTATATAGATAGATGAATTTGGAACACTAAATCCAACATGGTTTGTAGTAGCTCTTTGAAACTTGACAAAATAAAGGAGTTCTCAGTTTTTTCTCTATGGTTTGTTTCCTCTTCAAGTAGCCCTAGGCACAGACTGTGGAAAAGCACTTTGATTGAGAGGGGTTTCCAAGCTTCTAAGAAATAACGAGTTACCGAAATACCAGCAAATATTTTTTCACCCAATCTTGATGATACGTGGTGGTAATGATCAGTACACAAATCCCACTTGGCTCACCAAATTGTGTTCTTCTTGGTTGAAGCGTTCGTCTACAGTAGCAGTTTTTATATTTAGGTTTCACTCTCATCTCTCCTATATAGATAGATGAATTTGGAACTCTAAATCCAACATGGTTTGTAGTATCTCTTTGAAACTTGACAAAATAAAAGAGTTCTCAGTTTTGTCTCTATGGTTTGTTTCCTCTTCATGTAGCCCTAGGCACAGACTGTCTAAAAACTCTTTCATGGAGAGGAGTTGCCAAGCTTCTAAGAAATAACGAGTTACCGAAATACCAGCAAATATTTCTTCACCCAATCTTAATGGTTCTTGGTGGTAATGATCAGTGCACAAATCCCACTTGGCTCACCAAATTTTGTTTTTCTAGGATGAAGCGTTCGTCTACAATAGCAGTTTTTATATGTAGGTTTCACTCTGTCTCTCCTATATAGATACATGAATTTGGAACTCTAAATCCAACATGGTTTGTAGTAGCTCTTTGAAACTTTCAAAATAAAGGAGTTCTCAGTTTTGTCTCTATGGTTTGTTTCCTCTTCAAGTAGCCCTAGGCACAGACTGTGGAAAAGCACTTTCACTGAGAGGGGTTTTCAAGCTTCTAAGAAATAACGAGTTTCCGAAATACCAGCAAATATTATTTCACCCAATCTTGATGATACGTGGTGGTAATGATCAGTACACAAATCCCACTTGGCTCACCAAATTGTGTTCTTCTAGGATGAAGCGTTCGTCTACAGTAGCATTTTTATATTTAGGTTTCACTCTGTTCTCTCCTATATAGATAGATGAATTTGGAACACTAAATCCAACATGGTTTGTAGTAGCTCTTTGAAACTTGACAAAATAAAGGAGTTCTCAGTTTTGTCTCTATGGTTTGTTTCCTCTTCAAGTAGCCATAGGCACAGACTGTGGAAAAGCACTTTGATTGAGAGGGGTTGCCAAGCTTCTAAGAAATAACGAGTTACCGAAATACCAGCAAATATTTTTTCACCCAATCTTGATGATACATGGTGGTAATGATCAGTACACAAATCCCACTTGGCTCACCAAATTGTGTTCTTCTTGGTTGAAGCGTTCGTCTACAGTAGCAGTTTTTATATTTAGGTTTCACTCTCATCTCTCCTATATAGATAGCTGAATAGGGAACTCTAAATCCAACATGGTTTGTAGTAGCTCTTTGAAACTTGACAAAATAAAGGAGTTCTCAGTTTTGTCTCTATGGTTTGTTTCCTCTTCAAGTAGCCCTAGGCACAGACTGTGGAAAAGCACTTTCATTGAGAGGGGTTGCCAAGCTTCTAAGAAATAACGAGTTTCCGAAATACCAGCATATATTATTTCACCCAATCTTGATGATACGTGGTGGTAATGATCAGTACACAAATCCCACTTGGCTCACCAAATTGTGTTCTTCTAGTTTGAAGCGTTCGTTTACAGGAGCAGTTTTTATATTTAGCTTTCACTCTCATCTCTCCTATATAGATGGATGAATTTGGAACTCTAAATCCAACATGGTTTGTAGTAGCTCTTTGAAACTTGACAAAATAAAGGAGTTCTCAGTTTTGTGTCAATGGTTTGTCCTCTTCAAGTAGCCATATGCACAGACTGTGGAAAAGCACTTATATTGAGAGGGGTTGCCAAGTTTCTAAGAAATAACGAGTTTCCAAAAAACAGCAAATATTTTTTCACCCAATCGTGATGATACATGGTGGTAATGATCAGTACACAAACCCCAATTGGCTCACCAAATTGTGTTCTTCTAGGTTGAAGCGGTCGTCTTCAGTAGCAGTTTTTATTTTTAGGTTTCCCTCTGTTCTCCCCTATGTAGATAGATGAATTTTGAACTCTAAATCCAACATGGTTTGTAGTAGCTATTTGAAACTTGACAAAATAAAGGAGTTCTCAGTTTTGTCTCTATGGTTTGTTTCCTCTTCAAGTAGCCCTAGGCACAGACTGTGGAAAAGCACTTCCATTGAGAGGGGTTGCCAAGCGTCTAAGAAATTACGAGTTTCCGAAATACCAGCAAATATTTTTTCACCCAATCTTGATGATACATGGTGGTAATGATCAGTACACAAACCCCACTTGGCTCCCCAAATTGTGTACTTCTAGGTTGAATCGGTCGTCTACAGTAGCAGTTTTTATATTTATTTTTCCCTCTGTTCTCCCCTATATAGATAGATGAATTTGGAACTCTAAATCCAACATGGTTTGTAGTAGCTCTTTAAAACTTGACAAAATAAAGGAGTTCTCAGTTTTGTCTTTATGGTTTGTTTCCTCTTCAAGTTGCCCTAGGCACAGACTCTTGAAAAGCACTTACATTGAGAGGGGTTGCCAAGCTTCTAAGAAATAACGAGTTCCGAAACACCAGGAAATATTTTTTCATCCAATCTTGATAAAACTTGGTGGTAATGATCAGTACACAAATGCCACTTGGCTCACCAAATTGTGTTCTTCTTGGTTGAAGCGTTCGTCTACAGTAGCAGTTTTTATATTTAGGTTTCCCTCTGTTCTCTCCTATACAGATAGATGAATTTGAAACTCTAAATCCAACATGGTTTGTAGTAGCTCTTTGAAACTTGACAAAATAAAGTATTTCTCAGTTTTGTCTCTATGGTTTGTTTCCTCTTCAAGTAGCCCTAGGCACAGACTCTGGAAAAGCACTTACATTGAGAGGGGTTGCCAAGCGTCTAAGAAATTACGAGTTTCCGAAATACCAGCAAATAATTTTTGACCCAATCTTGATGATACTTGATGGTAATGATCAGTACACAAATCCCACTTGGCTCACTGAATTGTGTTCTTCCATAATGAAGCGTTCGTCTACAGTAGCATTTTTATATTTAGGTTTCACTCTGTTCTCTCCTATATAGATAGATGAATTTGGAACTCTAAATCCAACATGGTTTGTAGTAGATCTTTGAAACTTGACAAAATAAAGGAGATCTCAGTTTTGTCTCTATGGTTTGTTTCCTCTTCAAGTAGCCCTAGGCACAGACTGTGGAAAAGCACTTTCATTGAGAGGGGTTGCCAAGGTTCTAAAAAATACCGAGTTTCCGAAATACCAGCAAATGTTTTTTCAACCTATCTTGATGATACTTGATGGTAATGATCAGTACACAAATCCCACTTGGCTCACCAAAGTGTGTTCTTCTAGGTTTATGCGTTCATCTACAGCAGCAGTTCTTGTATGTAGGTTTCACTCTGTTCTCTCTTATATAGATAGATGAATTTGGAACTCTAAATACAACATGGTTTGTAGTAGCTCTTTGAAACTTGACAAAATAAAAGAGTTTTCAGTTTTGTCTCTATGGTTTGTGTCCTTTTCAAGTAGCCCTAGGCACTGACTGTGGAAAAGCACTTTCATTGAGAGGGGTTGCCAAGCGTCTAAGAAATTACGAGTTTCCGAAATACCAGCAAATAATTTTTCACCCAATCTTGATGATACTTGATGGTAATGATCAGTACACAAATCCCACTTGGATCAACAAATTGTGTTCTTCTAGGATGAAGCGTTCGTTTACAGTAGCATTTTTATATTTAGGTTTCACTCTGTTCTCTCCTATATAGATAGATGAATTTGGAACACTAAATCCAACATGGTTTGTAGTAGCTCTTTGAAACTTGACAAAATAAAAGAGTTCTCAGTTTTGTCTCTATGGTTTGTTTCCTCTTCAAGTAGCCATAGGCACAGACTGTGGAAAAGCACTTTGATTGAGAGGGGTTGCCAAGCTTCTAAGAAATAACGAGTTACCGAAATACCAGCAAATATTTTTTCACCCAATCTTGATGATACGTGGTGGAAAAGATCAGTACACAAATCCCACTTGGCTCACCAAATTGTGTTCTTCTTGATTGAAGCTTTCGTCTACAGTAGCAGTTTTTATATTTAGGTTTCACTCTCATCTCTCCTATATAGATAGCTGAATTTGGAACTCTAAATCCAACATGGTTTGTAGTAGCTCTTTGAAACTTGACAAAATAAAGGATTTCTCAGTTTTGTCTCTATGGTTTGTTTCCTCTTCAAGTAGCCCTAGGCACAGACTGTGGAAAAGCACTTTGATTGAGAGGGGTTGCCAAGCTTCTAAGAAATAACGAGTTACCGAAATACCAGCAAATATTTTTTCACCCAATCTTGATGATACGTGGTGGTAATGATCAGTACACAAATCCCACTTGGCTCACCAAATTGTGTTCTTCTTGGTTGAAGCGTTCGTCTACAGTAGCAGTTTTTATATTTAGGTTTCACTCTCATCTCTCCTATATAGATAGATGAATTTGGAACTCTAAATCCAACATGGTTTGTAGTAGCTCTTTGAAACTTGACAAAATAAAGGAGTTCTCAGTTTTGTCTCTATGGTTTGTTTCCTCTTCAATTAGCCCTAGGCACAGACTCTGGAAAAGCACTTACATTGAGAGGGGTTGCCAAGCTTCTAAGAAATAACGAGATTCCGAAACACCAGGAAGTATTTTTTCACCCAATCTTGATAAAATTGGTGGTAATGAACAGTACACAAATCCCACTTGGCTCACCAAATTGTGTTCTTCTTTGTTGAAGCGTTCGTCTACATTAGCAGTTTTTATATTTAGGTTTCACTCTGTTCTCTCCTATATAGATAGATGAATTTGGAACTCTAAATCCAACATGGTTTGTAGTAGCTCTTTGAAACTTGACAAAATAAAGGAGTTCTCAGTTTTGTCTCTATGGTTTGTTTCCTCTTCAAGTAGCCCTAGGCACAGACTCTGGAAAAGCACTTACATTGAGACGGGTTGCCAAGCTTCTAAGAAATAACGAGTTTCCGAAACACCATGAAATATTTTTTCACCCAATCTTGATAATACTTGGTGGTAATGATCAGAACACAAATCCCACTTGGCTCACCAAATTGTGTTCTTCTAGGTTGAAGCGTTCGTCTTCAGTAGCAGTTTTCATATTTAGGTTTCACTCTCATCTCTCCTATATAGATACATGAATTTGGAACTCTAAATCCAACATGGTTTGTAGTAGCTCTTTGAAACTTGAAAAAATAAAGGAGTTCTCAGTTTTGTCTCTATGGTTTGTCCTCTTCAAGTAGCCCTATGCACAGACTGTGGAAAAGCACTTATATTGAGAGGGGTTGCCAAGCTTCTAAGAAATAACGAGTTTCCAAAAAACAGCAAATATTTTTTCACCCATTCTTGATGATACATGGTGTTAATGATCAGTACACAAACCCCAATTGGCTCACCACATTGTGTTCTTCTAGGTTGAAGTGGTCGTCTACAGTAGCAGTTTTTATATTTAGGTTTCCCTCTGTTCTCCCCTATGTAGATAGATGAATTTGGAACTCTAAATCCAACATGGTTTGTAGTAGCTATTTGAAACTTGACAAAATAAAGGAGTTATCAGTTTTGTCTCTATGGTTTGTTTCCTCTTCAAGTAGCCCTAGGCACAGACTGTGGAAAAGCACTTTCATTGAGAGGGGTTGCCAAGCGTCTAAGAAATTACGAGTTTCCGAAATACCAGCAAATATTTTTTCACCCAATCTTGATGATACATTGTGGTAATGATCAGTACACAAACCCCACTTGGCTCCCCAAATTGTGTACTTCTAGGTTGAAGCGGTCGTCTACAGTAGCAGTTTTTATATTTATTTTTCCCTCTGTTCTCCCCTATATAGATAGATGAATTTGGAACTCTAAATCCAACATGGTTTGTAGTAGCTCTTTGAAACTTGACAAAATAAAGGAGTTCTCAGTTTTGTCTCTATGGTTTGTTTCCTCTTCAAGTTGCCCTAGGCACAGACTCTTGAAAAGCACTTACATTGAGAGGGGTTGCCAAGCTTCTAAGAAATAACGAGTTTCCGAAACACCAGGAAATATTTTTTTCATCCAATCTTGATAAAACTTGGTGGTAATGATCTGTACACAAATGCCACTTGGCTCACCAAATTGTGTTCTTCTTGGTTGAAGCGTTCGTCTACAGTAGCAGTTTTTATATTTAGGTTTCCCTCTGTTCTCTCCTATACAGATAGATGAATATGAAACTCTAAATCCAACATGGTTTGTAGTAGCTCTTTGAAACTTGACAAAATAAAGGATTTCTCAGTTTTGTCTCTATGGTTTGTTTCCTCTTCAAGTAGCCCTAGGCACAGACTCTGGAAAAGCACTTACATTGAGAGGGGTTGCCAAGCGTCTAAGAAATTACGAGTTTCCGAAATACCAGCAAATAATTTTTCACCCAATCTTGATGATACTTGATGGTAATGATCAGTACACAAATCCCACTTGGCTCACCGAATTGTGTTCTTCTAGGATGAAGCGTTCGTCTACAGTAGCATTTTTATATTTAGGTTTCACTCTGTTCTCTCCTATATAGATAGATGAATTTGGAACACTAAATCCAACATGGTTTGTAGTAGCTCTTTGAAACTTGACAAAATAAAGGAGTTCTCAGTTTTGTCTCTATGGTTTGTTTCCTCTTCAAATAACCCTAGGCACAGACTGTGGAAAAGCACTTTGATTGAGAGGGGTTGCCAAGCTTCTAAGAAATAACGAGTTACCGAAATACCAGCAAATATTTTTTCACCCAATCTTGATGATACGTGGTGGTAATGATCAGTACACAAATCCCACTTGGCTCACCAAATTGTGTTCTTCTTGGTTGAAGCGTTCGTCTACAGTAGCAGTTTTTATATTTAGGTTTCACTCTCATGTCTCCTATATAGATAGATGAATTTGGAACTCTAAATCCAACATGGTTTGTAGTAGCTCTTTGAAACTTGACAAAATAAAGGAGTTCTCAGTTTTGTCTCTATGTTTTGTTTCCTCTTCAATTAGCCCTAGGCACAGACTCTGGAAAAGCACTTACATTGAGAGGGGTTGCCAAGCTTCTAAGAAATAACGAGATTCCGAAACACCAGGAAATATTTTTTAACCCAATCTTGATAAAATTGGTGGTAATGATGAGTACACAAATCCCACTTGGCTCACCAAATTGTGTTCTTCTTTGTTGAAGCGTTCATCTACAGTAGCAGTTTTTATATTTACGTTTCACTCTGTTCTCTCCTATATAGATAGATGAATTTGGAACTCTAAATCCAACATGGTTTGTAGTAGCTCTTTGAAACTTGACAAAATAAAGGAGTTCTCAGTTTTGTCTCTATGGTTTGTCCTCTTCAAGTAGCCTATGCACAGACTGTGGAAAAGCACTTATATTGAGAGGGGTTGCCAAGCTTCTAAGAAATAACGAGTTTCCAAAAAACAGCAAACATTTTTTCACCCAATCTTGATGATACGTGGTGGTAATGATCAGTACACAAATCCCACTTGGCTCACCAGATTGTGTTCTTCTAGGTTGAAGCGTTCGTCTTCAGTAGCAGTTTTTATATTTAGGTTTCACTCTCATCTCTCCTATATAGATACATGAATTTGGAACTCTAAATCCAACATGGTTTGTAGTAGATCTTTGAAACTTGACAAAATAAAGGAGATCTCAGTTTTGTCTCTATGGTTTGTTTCCTCTTCAAGTAGCCCTAGGCACAGACTGTGGAAAAGCACTTTCATTGAGAGGGGTTGCCAAGGTTCTAAAAAATACCGAGTTTCCGAAATACCAGCAAATGTTTTTTCAACCTATCTTGATGATACTTGATGGTAATGATCAGTACACAAATCCCACTTGGCTCACCAAAGTGTGTTCTTCTAGGTTTATGCGTTCATCTACAGCAGCAGTTCTTGTATGTAGGTTTCACTCTGTTCTCTCTTATATAGATAGATGAATTTGGAACTCTAAATACAACATGGTTTGTAGTAGCTCTTTGAAACTTGACAAAATAAAAGAGTTTTCAGTTTTGTCTCTATGGTTTGTGTCCTTTTCAAGTAGCCCTAGGCACAGACTGTGGAAAAGCACTTTCATTGAGAGGGGTTGCCAAGCGTCTAAGAAATTACGAGTTTCCGAAATACCAGCAAATAATTTTTCACCCAATCTTGATGATACTTGATGGTAATGATCAGTACACAAATCCCACTTGGATCAACAAATTGTGTTCTTCTAGGATGAAGCGTTCGTCTACAGTAGCAGTTTTTATATTTACGTTTCACTCTGTTCTCTCCTATATAGATAGATGAATTTGGAACACTAAATCCAACATGGTTTGTAGTAGCTCTTTGAAACTTGACAAAATAAAGGAGTTCTCAGTTTTGTCTCTATGGTTTGTTTCCTCTTCAAGTAGCCATAGGCACAGACTGTGGAAAAGCACTTTGATTGAGAGGGGTTGCCAAGCTTCTAAGAAATAACGAGTTACCGAAATACCAGCAAATATTTTTTCACCCAATCTTGATGATACGTGGTGGTAAAGATCAGTACACAAATCCCACTTGGCTCACCAAATTGTGTTCTTCTTGGTTGAAGCGTTCGTCTACAGTAGCAGTTTTTATATTTAGGTTTCACTCTCATCTCTCCTATATAGGTAGCTGAATTTGGAACTCTAAATCCAACATGGTTTGTAGTACCTCTTTGAAACTTGACAAAATAAAGGATTTCTCAGTTTTGTCTCTATGGTTTGTTTCCTCTTCAAGTAGCCCTAGGCACAGACTGTGGAAAAGCACTTTGATTGAGAGGGGTTGCCAAGCTTCTAAGAAATAACGAGTTACCGAAATACCAGCAAATATTTTTTCACCCAATCTTGATGATACGTGGTGGTAATGATCAGTACACAAATCCCACTTGGCTCACCAAATTGTGTTCTTCTTGGTTGAAGCGTTCGTCTACAGTAGCAGTTTTTATATTTAGGTTTCACTCTCATCTCTCCTATATAGATAGATGAATTTGGAACTCTAAATCCAACATGGTTTGTAGTAGCTCTTTGAAACTTGACAAAATAAAGGAGTTCTCAGTTTTGTCTCTATGGTTTGTTTCCTCTTCAATTAGCCCTAGGCACAGACTCTGGAAAAGCACTTACATTTAGAGGGGTTGCCAAGCTTCTAAGAAATAACGAGATTCCGAAACACCAGGAAGTATTTTTTCACCCAATCTTGATAAAATTGGTGGTAATGAACAGTACACAAATCCCACTTGGCTCACCAAATTGTGTTCTTCTTTGTTGAAGCGTTCGTCTACAGTAGCAGTTTTTATATTTAGGTTTCACTCTGTTCTCTCCTATATAGATAGATGAATTTGGAACTCTAAATCCAACATGGTTTGTAGTAGCTCTTTGAAACTTGACAAAATAAAGGAGTTCTCAGTTTTGTCTCTATGGTTTGTTTCCTCTTCAAGTAGCCCTAGGCACAGACTGTGGAAAAGCACTTACATTGAGACGGGTTGCCAAGCTTCTAAGAAATAACGAGTTTCCGAAACACCATGAAATATTTTTTCACCCAATCTTGATAATACTTGGTGGTAATGATCAGTACACAAATCCCACTTGGCTCACCAAATTGTGTTCTTCTAGGTTGAAGCGTTCGTCTTCAGTAGCAGTTTTCATATTTAGGTTTCACTCTCATCTCTCCTATATAGATACATGAATTTGGAACTCTAAATCCAACATGGTTTGTAGTAGCTCTTTGAAACTTGACAAAATAAAGGAGTTCTCAGTTTTGTCTCTATGGTTTGTCCTCTTCAAGTAGCCCTATGCACAGACTGTGGAAAAGCACTTATATTGAGAGAGGTTGCCAAGCTTCTAAGAAATAACGAGTTTCCAAAAAACAGCAAATATTTTTTCACCCATTCTTGATGATACATGGTGTTAATGATCAGTACACAAACCCCAATTGGCTCACCAAATTGTGTTCTTCTAGGTTGAAGCGGTCGTCTACAGTAGCAGTTTTTATATTTAGGTTTCCCTCTGTTCTCCCCTATGTAGATAGATGAATTTGGAACTCTAAATCCAACATGGTTTGTAGTAGCTATTTGAAAGTTGACAAAATAAAGGAGTTATCAGTTTTGTCTCTATGGTTTGTTTCCTCTTCAAGTAGCCCTAGGCACAGACTGTGGAAAAGCACTTTCATTGAGAGGGGTTGCCAAGCGTCTAAGAAATTACGAGTTTCCGAAATACCAGCAAATATTTTTTCACCCAATCTTGATGATACATGGTGGTAATGATCAGTACACAAACCCACTTGGCTCCCCAAATTGTGTACTTCTAGGTTGAAGCGGTCGTCTACAGTAGCAGTTTTTATATTTATTTTTCCCTCTGTTCTCCCCTATATAGATAGATGAATTTGGAACTCTAAATCCAACATGGTTTGTAGTAGCTCTTTGAAACTTGACAAAATAAAGGAGTTCTCAGTTTTGTCTCTATGGTTGTTTCCTCTTCAAGTTGCCCTAGGCACAGACTCTTGAAAAGCACTTACATTGAGAGGGGTTGCCAAGCTTCTAAGAAATAACGAGTTTCCGAAACACCAGGAAATATTTTTTCATCCAATCTTGATAAAACTTGGTGGTAATGATCAGTACACAAATGCCACTTGGCTCACCAAATTGTGTTCTTCTTGGTTGAAGCGTTCGTCTACAGTAGCAGTTTTTATATTTAGGTTTCCCTCTGTTCTCTCCTATACAGATAGATGAATATGAAACTCTAAATCCAACATGGTTTGTAGTAGCTCTTTGAAACTTGACAAAATAAAGGATTTCTCAGTTTTGTCTCTATGGTTTGTTTCCTCTTCAAGTAGCCCTAGGCACAGACTCTGGAAAAGCACTTACATTGAGAGGGGTTGCCAAGCGTCTAAGAAATTACGAGTTTCCGAAATACCAGCAAATAATTTTTCACCCAATCTTGATGATACTTGATGGTAATGATCTGTACACAAATCCCACTTGGCTCAACAAATTGTGTTCTTCTAGGATGAAGCGTTCGTCTACAGTAGCATTTTTATATTTAGGTTTCACTCTGTTCTCTCCTATATAGATAGATGAATTTGGAACACTAAATCCAACATGGTTTGTAGTAGCTCTTTGAAACTTGACAAAATAAAGGAGTTCTCAGTTTTGTCTCTATGGTTTGTTTCCTCTTCAAATAACCCTAGGCACAGACTGTGGAAAAGCACTTTGATTGAGAGGGGTTGCCAAGCTTCTAAGAAATAACGAGTTACCGAAATACCAGCAAATATTTTTTCACCCAATCTTGATGATACGTGGTGGTAATGATCAGTACACAAATCCCACTTGGCTCACCAAATTGTGTTCTTCTTGGTTGAAGCGTTCGTCTACAGTAGCAGTTTTTATATTTAGGTTTCACTCTCATCTCTCCTATATAGATAGATGAATTTGGAACTCTAAATCCAACATGGTTTGTAGTAGCTCTTTGAAACTTGACAAAATAAAGGAGTTCTCAGTTTTGTCTGTATGGTTTGTTTCCTCTTCAATTAGCCCTAGGCACAGACTCTGGAAAAGCACTTACATTGAGAGGGGTTGCCAAGCTTCTAAGAAATAACGAGATTCCGAAACACCAGGAAATATTTTTTCACCCAATCTTGATAAAATTGGTGGTAATGATCTGTACACAAATCCCACTTGGCTCACCAAATTGTGTTCTTCTTTGTTGATGCGTTCGTCTACAGTAGCAGTTTTTATATTTACGTTTCACTCTGTTCTCTCCTATATAGATAGATGAATTTGGAACTCTAAATCCAACATGGTTTGTAGTAGCTCTTTGAAACTTGACAAAATAAAGGAGTTCTCAGTTTTGTCTCTATGGTTTGTTTCCTCTTCAAGTAGCCCTAGGCACAGACTCTGGAAAAGCACTTAGAGAGTGGTTGCCAAGCTTCTAAGAAAATAACGAGTTTCCGAAACACCATGAAATATTTTTTCACCCAATCTTGATAATACTTGGTGGTAATGATCAGTACACAAATCCCACTTGGCTCACCAAATTGTGTTCTTCTAGGTTGAAGCGTTCGTCTTCAGTAGCAGTTTTTATATTTAGGTTTCACTCTCATCTCTCCTATATAGATACATGAATTTGGAACTCTAAATCCAACATGGTTTGCAGTAGCTCTTTGAAACTTGACAAAATAAAGGAGTTCTCAGTTTTGTCTCTATGGTTTGTACTCTTCAAGTAGCCCTATGCACAGACTGTGGAAAAGCACTTATATTGAGAGGGGTTGCCAAGCTTCTAAGAAATAACGAGTTTCCAAAAAACAGCAAATATTTTTTCACCCAATCTTGATGATACGTGGTGGTAATGATCAGTACACAAATCCCACTTGGCTCACCAAATTGTGTTCTTCTAGGTTGAAGCGTTCGTCTTCAGTAGCAGTTTTTATATTTAGGTTTCACTCTCATCTCTCCTATATAGATACATGAATTTGGAACTCTAAATCCAACATGGTTTGTAGTAGATCTTTGAAACTTGAAAAAATAAAGGAGATCTCAGTTTTGTCTCTATGGTTTGTTTCCTCTTCAAGTAGCCCTAGGCACAGACTGTGGAAAAGCACTTTCATTGAGAGGGGTTCCAAGCTTCTAAAAAATAACGAGTTTCCGAAATACCAGCAAATGTTTTTTCAACCTATCTTGATGATACTTGATGGTAATGATCAGTACACAAATCCCACTTGGCTCACCAAAGTGTGTTCTTCTAGGTTTATGCGTTCATCTACAGCAGCAGTTCTTGTATGTAGGTTTCACTCTGTTCTCTCTTATATAGATAGATGAATTTGGAACTCTAAATACAACATGGTTTGTAGAAGCTCTTTGAAACTTGACAAAATAAAAGAGTTTTCAGTTTTGTCTCTATGGTTTGTGTCCTTTTCAAGTAGCCCTAGGCACAGACTGTGGAAAAGCACTTTCATCGAGAGGGGTTGCCAAGCGTCTAAGAAATTACGAGTTTCCGAAATACCAGCAAATAATTTTTCACCCAATCTTGATGATACTTGATGGTAAAGATCAGTACACAAATCCCACTTGGCTCAACAAATTGTGTTCTTCTAGGATGAAGCGTTCGTCTACAGTAGCATTTTTTATATTAGGTTTCACTCTGTTCTCTCCTATACAGATAGATGAATTTGGAACAGTAAATCCAACATGGTTTGTAGTAGCTCTTTGAAACTTGACAAAATAAAGGAGTTCTCAGTTTTTTCTCTATGGTTTGTTTCCTCTTCAAGTAGCCATAGGCACAACTGTGGAAAAGCACTTTGATTGAGAGGGGTTGCCAAGCTTCTAAGAAATAACGAGTTACCGAAATACCAGCAAATATTTTTTCACCCAATCTTGATGATACGTGGTGGTAATGATCAGTACACAAATCCCACTTGGCTCACCAAATTGTGTTCTTCTTGGTTGAAGCGTTCCTCTACAGTAGCAGTTTTTATATTTAGGTTTCACTCTCATCTCTCCTATATAGATAGCTGAATTTGGAACTCTAAATCCAACATGGTTTGTAGTAGCTCTTTGAAACTTGACAAAATAAAGGAGTTCTCAGTTTTGTCTCTATGGTTTGTTTCCTCTTCAAGTAGCCCTAGGCACAGACTGTGGAAAAGCACTTTCATTGAGAGGGGTTGCCTAGCGTCTAAGAAATTACGAGTTTCCGAAATACCAGCAAATAATTTTTCACCCAATCTTGATGATACTTGATGGTAATGATCAGTACACAAATCCCACTTGGCTCAAAAAATTGTGTTCTTCTAGGATGAAGCGTTCGTCTACAGTAGCAGTTTTTATATTTAGGTTTCACTCTGTTCTCTCCTATATAGATAGATGAATTTGGAACTCTAAATCCAACATGGTTTGTAGTAGCTCTTTGAAACTTGACAAAATAAAGGAGTTCTCAGTTTTGTCTCTATGGTTTGTTTCCTCTTCAAGTAGCCCTAGGCACAGACTGTGGAAAAGCACTTTCATTCAGAGGGGTTGCCAAGCTTCTAAGAAATAACGAGTTTCCGAAATACCAGCAAATATTATTTCACCCAAATTGATGATACGTGGTGGTAATGATCAGTACACAAATCCCACTTGGCTCACCAAATTGTGATTTTCTAGTTTGAAGCGTTCGTTTACAGGAGCAGTTTTTATATTTAGCTTTCACTCTCATCTCTCCTATATAGATAGATGAATTTGGAACTCTAAATCCAACATGGTTTGTAGTAGCTCTTTGAAACTTGACAAAATAAAGGAGTTCTCAGTTTTGTCTCTATGGTTTGTCCTCTTCACGTAGCCCTATGCACAGACTTTGGAAAAGCACTTATATTGAGAGGGGTTGCCAAGCTTCTAAGAAATAACGAGTTTCCAAAAAACAGCAAATATTTTTTCACCCAATCTTGATGATAAGTGGTGGTAATGATCAGTACACAAATCCCACTTGGCTCACCATATTGTGTTCTTCTAGGTTGAAGCGTTCGTCTTCAGTAGCAGTTTTTATATTTAGGTTTCACTCTCATCTCTCCTATATAGATACATGTATTTGAAACTCTAAATCCAACATGGTTTGTAATAGATCTTTGAAACTTGTCAAAATAAAGGAGATCTCAGTTTTGTCTCTATGGTTTGTTTCCTCTTCAAGTAGCCCTAGGCACAGACTGTGGAAAAGCACTTTCATTGAGAGGGGTTGCCAAGCTTCTAAAAAATAACGAGTTTCCGAAATACCAGCAAATATTTTTTCACCCAATCTTGATGATACGTGGTCGTAATGATCAGTACACAAATCCCACTTGGCTCACCAATGTGTGTTCTTCTAGGTTTAAGCGTTCGTCTACAGTAGCAGTTTTTATATTTAGGTTTCACTCTCATCTCTCCTATATAGAGAGATGAATTTGGAACTCTAAATCGATCATGGTTTGTAGTAGCATTTTGAAACTTGACAAAATAAAGGAGTTCTCAGTTTTGTCTCTATGGTTTGCTTCCTCTTCAAGTAGCCCTAGGCACAGACTGTGGAAAAGCACTTTATTGAGAGGGGTTGCCAAGCTTCTAAGAAATAAGGAATTTCGGAAATACCAGCAAATATTTTTTCACCCAATCTTGATGATACTTGGTGGTAATGATCAGTACACAAATCCCACTTGGCTCACCAAATGTTGTTCTTCTAGGTTGAATCGTTCGTCTACAGTAGAAGTTTTTATATTTAGGTTTCACTCTGTTCTCTCCTATATAGATAGATGAATTTGGAACTCTAAATCCAACATGGTTTGTAATAGCTATTTGAAACTAGACAAAATAAAAGAGTTCTCTGTTTTGTCTCTATCGTTTATTTCCTCTTCAAGTAGCCCTAGGCACACACTGTGAAAAAGCACTTACATTGAGACGGGTTACCAAGCTTCTAAGAAATAACGAGTTTCGGAGACACTAGCAAATATTTTTTCACCCAATCCTGATAATCCTTGGTGGTAATGATCATTACGCAAATCCCACTTGGCTCACCAAATTGTGGTCTTCTAAGTTGAAGCGTTCGTCTACAGTAGCAGGTTTTATATTTAGGTTTCCCTCGGTTCTCTCCTATATAGATAGATGAATTTGGAACTCTAAATCCAACATGGTTTGAAGTAGCACTTTGAAACTTGACAAAATAAAGAGTTCTCAGTTTTGTGTCTATGTTTGTTTCCTCTTCAAGTAGCCCTAGTCAAAGACTGTGGAACAGCACTATCATTGAGAGGGTTTGCCAAGCTTCCAAGAAAACAGGAGTTTCTGAAATACCAGCAAATATTTTCTCACCCAATCTTGATGATACGTGGTGGTAATGATCAGTACACAAATCCCACTTGGCTCACCAAATTGTGATCTTCTAGGTTGAAGCGGTCGTCTACAGTAGCAGTTTTTATATTTATTTTTCCCTCTGTTCTCCCCTATATAGATAGATGAATTTGGAACTCTAAATCCAACATGGTTTGTAGTAGCTCTTTGAAACTTGACAAAATAACGGAGTTCTCAGTTTTGTCTTTATGGTTTGTTTCCTCTTCAAGTAGCCCTAGGCACAGACTGTGGAAAAGCACTTATATTGAGAGGGGTTGCCAAACTTCTAAGGAATAACGAGTTTCCAAACAGCAGCAAACATTTTTTCACCCAATCTTTTTGATACGTGGTGGTAATGATCAGTACACAAATCCCAATTGGATCAACAAATTGTGTTCTTCTAGGTTGAAGCGTTCGTCTTCAGTAGCAGTTTTTATATTTAGGTTTCACTCTCATCTCTCCTATATAGATAGATGAATTTGGAACTCTAAATCCAACATGGTTTGTAGTAGCTATTTGAAACTTTACAAAATAATGGAGATCTCAGTTTTGTCTCATTGGTTTGTTTCCTCTTCAAGTAGCCCTAGGCACAGACTGTGGAAAAGCACTTTCATTGAGAGTGGTTGCCAAGCTTCTAAGAAATAAGGAATTTCGGAAATACCAGCAAATATTTTTTTCACCCAATCTTGATGATACTTGGTCGTAATGATCAGTACACAAATCCCACTTGGCTCACCAAATTTTGTTCTTCTAGGTTAAAGCGTTCGTCTACAGCAGCAGTTTTTATATTTAGGTTTCACTCTCATCATTCCTATATTGATAGATGAATTTGGAACTCTAAATCCAACATGGTTTGTAGTAGTTCTTTAAAACTTGACAAAATAAAGGAGTTCTCAGTTTTGTCTCTATGGTTTGTTTCCTCTTCAAGTAGCCCTAGGCACAGACTGTGGAAAAGCACTTTCATTGAGAGGGATTGCAAAGCTTCTAAGAAATCACGAGTTACCGAAGTACCAGCAAATATTTTTTCACCCAATCTTGATGATTCTTGGTGGTAATGATCAGTACACAAATCCCACTTGGCTCACCAAATGTTGTTCTTCTAGGTTGAAACGTTCGTCTACAGTAGCAGTTTTTATATTTAGGTTTCACTCTGTTCTCTCCTATATAGATAGATGAATTAGGAACTCTAAATCCAACATGGTTTGTAGTAGCTGTTTGAAACTTGAGAAAATAAAGGAGTTCTCAGTTTTGTCTCTATTGTTTGTCTCCTCTTCAAGTAGCCCTAGGCACAGACTGTGGAAAAGCACTTTCATTGAGAGGGGTTGCCAAGCTTCAAAGAAATAACGAGTTTCCGAAATACCAGCAAATATTTTTTCACCCAATCTTGATGATTCTTGGTGGTAATGATCAGTACACAAATCCCACTTGGCTCACCAAATTGTGTTCTTCTAGGTTGAAGCGTTCGTCTTCAGTAGCAGTTTTTATATTTAGGTTTCACTCTCATCTCTCCTATATAGATACATGAATTTGGAACTCTAAATCCAACATGGTTTGTAGTAGCTCTTTGAAACTTGAGAAAATAAAGGAGTTCTCAGTTTTGTCTCTATTGTTTGTTTCCTCTTCAAGTAGCCCTAGGCACAGACTGTGGAAAAGCACTTTCATGGAGAGGAGTTGCCAAGCTTCTAAGAAATAAGGAGTTACCGAAATACCAGCAAACATTTTTTCACCCAATCGTGATGGTTCTTGGTGTTAATGATCAGTACACAAATCCCACTTGGCTCAAGAAATTTTGATCTTCTAGGTCGAAGCGTTCGTCTACAGTAGCAGTTTTTATTTGTAGGTTTCACTCTGTTCTCTCCTATATAGATAGATGAATTTGGAACTCTAAATCCAACATGGTTTGTAGTAGCTCTTTGAAACTTGACAAAATAAAGGAGTTCTCAGTTTTGTCTCTATGGTTTGTTTCCTCTTCAAGTAGCCCTAGGCACAGACTGTGGAAAAGCACTTTCATTGAGAGGGGTTGCCAAGCTTCTAAGAAATAACGAGTTTCCGAAATACCAGCAAATATTATTTCACCCAATATTGATGATACGTGGTGGTAATGATCAGTACACAAATCCCACTTGGCTCACCAAATTGTGATCTTCTAGTTTGAAGCGTTCGTTTACAGGAGCAGTTTTTATATTTAGCTTTCACTCTCATCTCTCCTATATAGATAGATGAATTTGGAACTCTAAATCCAACATGGTTTGTAGTAGCTCTTTGAAACTTGACAAAATAAAGGAGTTCTCAGTTTTGTCTCTATGGTTTGTTTCCTCTTCAAGTAGCCCTAGGCACAGACTGTGGAAAAGCACTTTCATTGAGAGGGGTTGACAAGCTTCTAAGAAATAACGAGTTACCGAAGTACCAGCAAATATTTTTTCACCCAATCTTGGTGATTCTTGGTGCTAATGATCAGTACACAAATCCCACTTGGCTCACCAAATGTTGTTCTTCTAGGTTGAAACGTTCGTCTACAGTAGAAGTTTTTATATTTAGGTTTCACTCTGTTCTCTCCTATATAGATAGATGAATTGGAACTCTAAATCCAACATGGTTTGTAATAGCTATTTGAAACTTGACAAAATAAAAGAGTTCTCTGTTTTGTCTCTATCCTTTATTTCCTCTTCAAGTAGCCCTAGGCACACACTGTGAAAAAGCACTTACATTGAGACGAGTTACCAAGCTTCTAAGAAATAACGAGTTTCCGAGACACTAGCAAATATTTTTTCACCCAATCCTGATAATCCTTGGTGGTAATGATCATTACACAAAATGCCACTTGGCTCACCAAATTGTGGTCTTCTAATTTGAAGCGTTCGTCTACAGTAGCAGGTTTTATATTTAGGTTTCCCTCTGTTCTCTCCTATATAGATAGATGAATTTGGAACTCTAAATCCAACATGGTTTGAAGTAGCACTTTGAAACTTGACAAAATAAAGGAGTTCTCAGTTTTGTGTCTATGGTTTGTTTCCTCTTCAAGTAGCCCTAGGCACAGACTGTGGAACAGCACTATCATTGAGAGGGTTTGCCAAGCTTCCAAGAAAACAGGAGTTTCTGAAATACCAGCAAATATTTTCTCACCCAATCTTGATGATTCGTGGTGGTAATGATCAGTACACAAATCCCACTTGGCTCACCAAATTGTGATCTTCTAGGTTGAAGCGTTTGTCTAGAGTAGCAGTTTTTATATTTAGGTTTCACTCTCATCTCTCCTATATAGATAGATGAATTTGGAACTCTAAATCCAACATGGTTTGTAGTAGCTCTTTGAAACTTGATAAAATAAAGGAGTTCTCAGTTTTGTCTTTATGGTTTGTTTCCTCTTCAAGTAGCCCTAGGCACAGACTGTGGAAAAGCACTTATATTGAGAGGGGTTGCCAAACTTCTAAGAAATAACGAGTTTCCAAAACAGCAGCAAACATTTTTTCACCCAACCTTGTTGATACGTGGTGGTAATGATCAGTACACAAATCCCTCTTGGATCAACAAATTGTGTTCTTCTAGGTTGAAACGTTCGTCTACAGTAGCAGTTTTTATATTTAGGTTTCACTCTGTTCTCTCCTATATAGATAGATGAATTAGGAACTCTAAATCCAACATGGTTTGTAGTAGCTGTTTGAAACTTGAGAAAATAAAGGAGTTCTCAGTTTTGTCTCTATGGTTTGTTTCCTCTTCAAGTAGCCCTAGGCACAGACTGTGGAATAGCACTTTCATTGAGAGGGGTTGCCAAGCTTCAAAGAAATAACGAGTTTCCGAAATACCAGCAAATATTTTTTCACCCAATCTTGATGATTCTTGGTGGTAATGATCAGTACACAAATCCCACTTGGCTCACCAAATTGTGTTCTTCTAGGTTGAAGCGTTCGTCTTCAGTATCAGATTTTATATTTAGGTTTCACTCTCATCTCTCCTATATAGATTGATGAATTTGGAACTCTAAATCCAACATGGTTTGTAGTAGCTCTTTGAAACTTGACAAAATAAAGGAGTTCTCAGTTTTGTCTCTATGGTTTGTTTCCTCTTCAAGTAGCCCTAGGCACAGACTGTGGAAAAGCACTTTCATTGAGAGGGGTTGCCAAGCTTCTAAGAAATAACAAATTTCTGAAATACCAGCAAATATTTTTCACCCAATCTTGATGATACGTGGTGGTAATGATCAGGACACAAATCCCACTTGGATCAACAAATTGTGGTCTTCTAGGTTGAAGCGTTCGTCTTCAGTAGCAGTTTTTATATTTAGGTTTCACTCTCATCTCTCCTATATAGATAGATGAATTTGGAACTCTAAATCCAACATGGTTTGTAGTAGCACTTTGAAACTGACAAAATAAAGGAGATCTCAGTTTTGTCTCTATGGTTTGTTTGATCTTCAAGTAGCCCTAGGCACAAGCTGTGGAAAAGCACTTATACTGAGAGGGGTTGCAAAACTTCTAAGAAATAACGAGTTTCCAAAACAGCAGCAAACATTTTTTCACCCAATCTTGTTGATACGTGGTGTAATGATCAGTACACAAATCCCACTTGGCTCACCAAATTGTGTTCTTCTAGGTTGAAGCGTTCGTCTTCAGTAGCAGTTTTTATATTTAGGTTTCACTCTCATCTCTCCTATATAGATAGATGAATTTGGAACTCTAAATCCAACATGGTTTGTAGTAGCACTTTGAAACTTGACAAAATAAAGGAGATCTCAGTTTTGTCTCTATGGTTTGTTTGATCTTCAAGTAGCCCTAGGCACAAGCTGTGGAAAAGCACTTATACTGAGAGGGGTTGCCAAACTTCTAAGAAATAACGAGTTTCCAAAACAGCAGCAAACATTTTTTCACCCAATCTTGTTGATACGTGGTGTAATGATCAGTACACAAATCCCACTTGGCTCACCAAATTGTGTTCTTCTAGGTTGAAGCGTTCGTCTTCAGTAGCAGTTTTTATATTTAGGTTTCACTCTCATCTCTCCTATATAGATAGATGAATTTGGAACTGTAAATCCAACTTGGTTTGTAGTAGCATTTGAAACTTTAAAAAATAAAAAGTTTCAGTTTTGTCTCTATGGTTTGTTTCCTCTTCAAGTAGCCCCTAGGCACAGACTGTGGAACAGCACTTTAATTGAGAGGGGTTGCCAATCTTCCAAAAAACAGCAGTTTCTGAAATACCAGCAAATATTTTTTCACCCAATCTTGATGATTCTTGGTGGTAATGATCAGTACACAAATCCCACTTGGCTACCAAATTGTGTTCTTCTAGGTTGAAGCGTTCGTCTACAGTAGCAGTTTTTATATTTAGGTTTCACTCTCATCTCTCCTATATAGAGAGATGAATTTGGATCTCTAAATCCAACATGGTTTGTAGTAGCTCTTTGAAACTTGACAAAATAAACGAGTTCTCAGTTTTGTCTCTATGGTTTGTTTCCTCTTCAGGTACCCCTAGGCACAGACTGTGGAAAAGCACATATATTGAGAGGGGTTGCCAAGCTTCTAAGAAATATAGAGATTCCAAAACACCAGCAAATATTTTTTCACACAATCTTGATGATAAGTGGTGGTAATGATCAGGACACAAATCCCACTTGGCTCACCAAATTGTGTTCTTCCAGGTTGAAGCATTCGTCTTCAGTAGCAGTTTTTATATTTAGGTTTCACTCTCATCTCTCCTGTATAGATAGATGAATTTGGAATTCTATATCTAACATGGTTTGTAGTAGCTTTTTCAAACTTGACAAAATAAAGGAGTTCTCAGTTTTGTCTCTATGGTTTGTTTCCTCTTCAAGTAGCCCTAGGCACAGACTGTGGAAAAGCACTTTCATTGAGAGGGGTTGCCAAGCTTCTAAGAAATAACAAATTTCTGAAATACCAGCAAATATTTTTCACCCAATCTTGATGATACGTGGTGGTAATGATCAGTACACAAATCCCACTTGGCTCACCAAATTGTGTTCTTCTAGTTTGAAGCGTTCGTCTACAGTAGCACTTTTTATATTTAGGTTTCACTCTCATCTCTCCTATATAGAGAGATGAATTTGGAACTCTAAATCCAACATGGTTTGTAGTAGCTCTTTGAAACTTGACAAAATAAAGGAGTTCTCAATTTAGTCTCTATGGTTTGTTTCCTCTTCACGTAGCCCTACGGACAGACTGTGAAAAAGCACTTTCATTGAGAGGGGTTGCCACGCTGTTAAGAAATAACGAGTTCCCGAAATACCAGCAAATATTTTTTCACCCAATCTTGATGATACGGGGTGGTAATGATCAGTACACAAATCCCACTTGGCTCACCAAATTTGTTCTTCTAGGTTGAAGCGTTCGTCTACAGTAGCAGTTTTTATATTTAGGTTTCACTCTGTTCTCTCCTATATAGATAGATGAATTTGGAACTCTAAATCCAACATGGTTTGTAGTAGCTCTTTGAAACTTGACAAAATAAAGGAGTTCTCAGTTTCGTCTATATGGTTTGTTTCACTTTCAAGTAGCCCTAGGCACAGACTGTGGAAAAGCACTGTCATTGAGAGGGGTTTAAAAGCTTTCAAGAAATTACGAGTTTCCGAAATACCAGCAAATATTTTTTCACCCAAACTTGATGATACGTGGTGATAATAACAAGTACACAAATCCCCCTTGGCTCACCAAATTTGTTCTTCTAGGTTGAAGCGTTCGTTTACAGTAGCAGTTTTTATTTTTAGGTTTCACTCTGTTCTCTCCTATATAGATAGATGAATTTGGAACTCTAAATCCAACATGGTTTGTAGTAGCTTTTTGAAACTTGACAAAATAAAGGAGTTCTCAGTTTAGACTCTACGGTTTTTCTCCTTAAAGTAGCCCTAGGCACAGACTGTGGAAAAGCACTTTCATTGAGAGGGGTTGCCAAGCTTCTAAGAAATAACAAGTATCTGAAATACCAGCAAATATTTTTTCACCCAATCTTGATGATACGTGGTGGTAATGATCAGTACACAAATCCCACTTGGCTCACCAAATTGTGAACTTCTAGGTTGAAGCGTTCATCTACAGCAGCAGTTTTTATATGTAGGTTTCACTCTGTTTTCTCTTATAAAGATAGATGAATTTGGAACTCTAAATCCAACAGGGTTTGTAGTAGCTCCTTGAAACTTGACAAAATAAAGGAGTTCTCAGTTTTTTCTCTATGGTTTGTTTCCTCTTCAAGTTGCCCTAGGCACAGATGTTGGAAAACCACTTTCATTAAGAGGGGTTGCCACGCTTCTAAGAAATAATGAGTTTCCGAAATACCAGCAAATACTTTTTAACCCAATCTTGATGATACTTGGTGTAATGATCAGTACACAAATCCCACTTGGCTCACCAACGTTTGTTCTTCTAGGTTGAAGCGTTCGTCTACAGTAGCAGTTTTTATATTTAGGTTTCATTTTGTTCTCTCCTATATAGATAGATGAATTTGGAACTCTAAATCCAACAGGGTTTGTAGTAGCTCTTTGAAACTTGACAACATAAAAAGTTCTCAGTTTTTTCTCTATTGTTTGTTTCCTCTTCAAGTAACCCTAGGCACAGACTGTGGAAAAGCAATTTAATTGAGAGGGGTTGCCAAGCTTCTAAGATATAACGAGTTTCCGAAATACCAGCAAATACTTTTTAACCCAATCTTGATGATACTTGGTGTTAATGATCACTACACAAATCCCACTTGGCTCACCAAATTTTGTTCTTCTAGGTTGAAGCGTTCGTCTACAGTAGCAGTTTTTATATTTAGGTTTCACTTTGTTCTCTCCTATATAGATAGATGAATTTTCTAACTCTAAATCCAACATGGTTTGTAGTAGCTCTTTGAAACTTGACAAAATAAAGGAGTTCTCAGTTTAGTCTCTATGGTTTGTTTCTCCTTCAAGTAGCCCTAGGCACAGACTGTGGAAAAGCACTTTCATTGAGAGGGGTTTAAAAGCTTTCAAGAAATTACGAGTTTCCGAAATACCAGCAAATATTTTTTCACCCAATCTTGATGATACGTGGTGATAATAACAAGTACACAAATACCACTTGGCTCACCTAATTTGTTCTTCTAGGTTGAAGCGTTCGTTTACAGTAGCAGTTTTTATTTTTAGGTTTCACTCTGTTCTCTCCAATATAGATAGATGAATTTGGAACTCTAAATCCAACATGGTTTGTAGTAGCTTTTTGAAACTTGACAAAATAAAGGAGTTCTCAGTTTAGTCTCTACGGTTTTTCTCCTTCAAGTATCCGTAGGCACAGACTGTGGAAATGCACTTTCATTCAGAGGGGTTGCCAAGCTTCTAAGAAATAACAAGTTTCTGAAATACCAGCAAATATTTTTTCACCCAAACTTGATGATACGTGGTGGTAATGATCAGTACACAAATCCCACTTGGCTCACCAAATTGTGTACTTCTAGTTTGAAGCGTTCGTCTACAGCAGGAGTTTTTATATGTAGGTTTCACTTTGATCCCTCTTATAAAGATAGATGAATTTGAAACTCTAAATCCAACGGGGTTTGTAGTAGCTCTTTGAAATTTGACAAAATAAAGGAATTCTCAGTTTTTTCTCTATGGTTTGTTTCCTCTTCAAGTAGCCCTAGGCACAGACTGTGGAAAAGCACTTTCATTGAGAGGGGTTGCCACGCTTCTAAGAAATAACGAGTTTCCGATATACCAGGAAATCCTTTTTAACCCAATCTTGATGATACTTGGTGGTAATGATCAGTACACAAATCCCACTTGGCTCACCAAATTTTGGTCTTCTAGGTTGAAGCGTTTGTCTACCGTAGCAGTTTTTATATTTAGGTTTCACTTTGTTCTCTCCTATATAGAATGATGAATTTGGAACTCTAAATCCAACAGGGTTTGTAGTAGCTTTTTGAAACTTGACAAAATAAAAGAGTTCTCAGTTTTTTGTCTATGGTTTGTTTCCTCTTCAAGTAGACCTAGGCACAGACTGTGGAAAAGCACTTTCATTGTAAGGGGTTGCCACGCTTCTAAGAAATAACGAGTTTCCGAAATACCAGCAAATATTTTTTAACCTAATTTGATGATACTTGGTGGTAATGATCAGTACACAAATCCCACTTGGCTCACCAAATTTTGTTCTTCTAGGTTGAAGCGTTTGTCTACAGTAGCAGTTTTTATATTTAGGTTTCACTCTGTTCTCTCCTATATAGATAGATGAATTTGGAACTCTAAATCCTACATGGTTTGTAGTAGCTCTTTGAAACTTGAGAAAATAAAGGAGCTCTCAGTTTAGTCTCTATGGTTTGTTTCTGCTTCAAGTAGCCCAGGCACAGACTGTAGAAAAGTACTTTCATTGAGAGGGGTTGCTAAGCTTCTAAGAAATAAAGAGTTTCCGAAATACCAGCAAATATTTTTTCACCCAATCTTGATGATACTTGGTGGTGATGATCAGTACACAAATCCCACTTGGCTCACCAAATTTTGTTCTTCTAAGTTGAAGCGTTTGTCTACAGTAGCAGTTTTTATATTTAGGTTTCACTCTGTTCTCTCCTATATAGATAGATGAATTTGGAACTCTAAATCCAACATGGTTTGTAGTAGCTCTTTGAAACTTGACAAAATAAAGGTGTTCTCAGTTTAGTCTATATGGTTTGTTTCTCTTTCAAGTAGCCCTAGGCACAGACTGTGGAAAAGCACTTTCATTGAGAGGGGTTTAAAAGCTTTCAAGAAATTACGAGTTTCCGAAATACCAGCAAATATTTTTTCACCCAATCTTGATGATACGTGGTGATAATAAAAAGTACACAAATCCCACTTGGCTCACCAAATTTGTTCTTCTAGGTTGAAGCGTTCGTTTACAGTAGCAGTTTTTATTTTTAGGTTTCACTCTGTTCTCTCCTATATAGATAGAAGAATTTGGAACTCTAAATCCAACATGGTTTGTAGTAGCTTTTTGAAACTTGACAAAATAAAGGAGTTCTCAGTTTAGACTCTACGGTTTTTCTCCTTCAAGTAGCCCTAGGCACAGACTGTGG
>NW_027515509.1:0-77221 GCF_048772815.1 Callospermophilus lateralis
CCAAATTCATGTATCAATATAGGGAGAAAACAGAGTGAAACCTGAAAACTCAAACTCTTATTGCAAACGAATGCTTCAACCTAGAAAAACGAATTTGCTGAGTCAAGTGGGATTGGTGTACTGCTCATTACACCCAAGTATCTTCAAGATTGGGTGAAAAACGTATGCTGAGATTTCAGGACACTTGTAGTATTTTGGAAGCTTGGCAACCTCTTCCAAACGAAAGCGTGTTTCACAACTCCCTCCTAGGGAAAACTTCAATTGGACACAAACCATACACATAGAATTTAGAATAACTTTATTGTGTCAAGTTTCAAGGGGCTAGCACAACCGTGTTTGATTTGGAGTTCCAAATCCATCTATCAATATAGGAGAAAACAGAGTGAAACCTGAAAATTCAAACACTTACTGCCAACGAATGCTTCAACCTAGAAGAACGAAATTGCTGAACCCAGTGGGATTGGTGTACTGCTCATTATCACCAAGTATCTTCATGAATGGGTGAAAAAATCTGCTGAGATTTTCAGGACACTCGTAGTTTTTTGGAAGCTTGGCAACCCGTTTCAAACGAAAGTGTGTTTCACCACTCCCTCCTAGGGCTACTTCAAGAGGAAACAAACCATACACATAGAACTTAGAACTACTTTATTGTGTCAAGTTTCAAGGGGCTAGCACAAACCGTTCTTGATTTAGAGTTCCAAATTCATGTATCAATATAGGAGAAAACAGAGTGAAACCTGAAAATTCAAACTCTTATTGCACACGAATGCTTCAACCTAGAAGAACGAAATTTGCTGAGCCAAGTGGGATTGGTGTACTGCTCATTACCACCAAGGATATTCAAGATTGGGTAAAAAAACATATGCTGAGATTTCAGGACACGTCGTAGTATTTTGGAAGCTTGGCAACCTCTTTCAAACGAAAGTGTGTTTCACCACTGCCTCCTAAGGCAACTTCAAGAGGAAACAAACCATACAGATAGAACTTAGAACTACTTTATTGTGTCAAGTTTCAAGGGGCTAGCACAAACCGTGCTTGATTTAGCGTTCCAAATTCATGTATCAATATAGGAAAAACAGAGTGAAACCTGAATATTCAAACTCTTATTGCAAACGAATGCTCCTACCTAGAAGAATGAAATTTACTGAGCCAAGTGGGATTGGTGTACTGCTCATTACCACCAAGTATCTTCAAGATTGGGTGAAAAAACGTATGCTGAGATTTCAGGACACTTGTAGTATTTCGGAAGCTTGGCAACCTCTTCCAAACGAAAGTGTGTTTCACAACTCCCTCCTAGGGAAACTTCAATTGGACACAAACCATACACATAGAATTTAGAACTACTTTATTGTGTCAAGTTTCAAGGGGCTAGCACAAACCGTGTTTGATTTGGAGTTCCAAATCCATCTATCAATATAGGAGAAAACAGAGTGAAACCTGAAAATTCAAACACTTACTGCCAACGAATGCTTCAACCTAGAAGAACGAAATTTGCTGAACCCAGTGGGATTGGTGTACTGCTCATTATCACCAAGTATCTTCAAGAATATGTGAAAAAACATATGCTGAGATTTAAGGACACTCGTAGTTTTTGGAAGCTTGGCAACCCGTTTCAAACGAAAGTGTGTTTCACCACTCCCTCCTAGGGCTACTTCAAGAGGAAACAAACCATACACATAGAACTTAGAACTACTTTATTGTGTAAAGTTTCAAGGGGCTAGCACAAACCGTGCTTGATTTAGAGTTCCAAATTCATGTATCAATATAGGAGAAAACAGAGTGAAACCTGAAAATTCAAACTCTTATTGCACACGAATGCTTCAACCTAGAAGAACGAAATTTGCTGAGCCAAGTGGGCTTGGTGTACTGCTCATTACCACCAAGTATCTTCAAGATTGGGTGAAAAAACATATTCTGAGATTTCAGGACACTCGTAGTTTTTTGGAAGCTTGGCAACCCCTTTCAAACGAAAGTGTGCTTCACCACTCCCTCCTAGGGCAACTTCAAGAGGAAACAAACCGTACAGATCGAACTTAGAACTACTTTATTGTGTCTAGTTTCAAGGGGCTAGCACAAACCTTTCTTGATTTATAGTTCCAAATTCATGTATCAATATAGGAGAAAACAGAGTGAAACCTGAAAACTCAAACTCTTATTGCAAACGAATGCTTCAACCTAGAAGAACGAAATTTGCTGAGTCAAGTGGGATTGGTGTACTGCTCATTACCCCGAAGTATCTTCAAGATTGGGTGAAAAAAACATATGCTGAGATTTCAGGACCCTCGTAGTTTTTTGGAAGCTTGGCAACCCGTTTCCAACGAAAGTGTGTTTCAACACTCTCTCCTAGGGCTACTTCAAGAGGAAACAAACCATACAGATAGAACTTAGAACTACCTTATTGTGTCAAGTTTCAAGGGGCTAGCACAAACCGTGTTTGATTTGGAGTTCCAAATTCATCTATCAATATAGGAGAAAACAGTGAAACCTGAAAATTCAAACTCTTACTGCCAACGAATGCTTCAACCTAGAAGAACGAAATTTGCTGAACCCAGTGGGATTGGTGTACTGCTCATTATCACCAAGTATCTTCAAGAATGGGTGAAGAAACATATGCTGAGATTTCAGGACACTCGTAGTTTTTTGGAAGCTTGGCAACCCGTTTCAAAACGAAAGTGTGTTTCACCACTCCCTCCTAGGGCTACTTCAAGAGGACACAAACCATACACATAGAACTTAGAACTACTTTATTGTGTCAAGTTTCAAGGGGCTAGCACAAACCGTGCTTGATTTAGAGTTCCAAATTCATGTATCAATATAGGAGAAAACAGAGTGAAACCTGAAAATTCAAACTCTTATTGCACACGAATGCTTCAACCTAGAAGAACGAAATTTGCTGAGCCAAGTGGGATTGGTGTACTGCTCATTACCACCAAGGATATTCAAGATTGGGTAAAAAAACATATGCTGAGATTTCAGGACACGTCGTAGTATTTTGGAAGCTTGGCAACCTCTTTCAAACGAAAGTGTGTTTCACCACTGCCTCCTAAGGCAACTTCAAGAGGAAACAAACCATACAGATAGAACTTAGAACTACTTTATTGTGTCAAGTTTCAAGGGGCTAGCACAAACCGTGCTTGATTTAGCGTTCCAAATTCATGTATCAATATAGGAGAAAACAGAGTGAACCTGAATATTCAAACTCTTATTGCAAACGAATGCTCCTACCTAGAAGAATGAAATTTACTGAGCCAAGTGGGATTGGTGTACTGCTCATTACCACCAAGTATCTTCAAGATTGGGTGAAAAAACGTATGCTGAGATTTCAGGACACTTGTAGTATTTCGGAAGCTTGGCAACCTCTTCCAAACGAAAGTGTGTTTCACAACTCCCTCCTAGGGAAACTTCAATTGGACACAAACCATACACATAGAATTTAGAACTACTTTATTGTGTCAAGTTTCAAGGGGCTAGCACAAACCGTGTTTGATTTGGAGTTCCAAATCCATCTATCAATATAGGAGAAAACAGAGTGAAACCTGAAAATTCAAACACTTACTGCCAACGAATGCTTCAACCTAGAAGAACGAAATTTGCTGAACCCAGTGGGATTGGTGTACTGCTCATTATCACCAAGTATCTTCAAGAATATGTGAAAAAACATATGCTGAGATTTAAGGACACTCGTAGTTTTTTGGAAGCTTGGCAACCCGTTTCAAACGAAAGTGTGTTTCACCACTCCCTCCTAGGGCTACTTCAAGAGGAAACAAACCATACACATAGAACTTAGAACTACTTTATTGTGTAAAGTTTCAAGGGGCTAGCACAAACCGTGCTTGATTTAGAGTTCCAAATTCATGTATCAATATAGGAGAAAACAGAGTGAAACCTGAAAATTCAAACTCTTATTGCACACGAATGCTTCAACCTAGAAGAACGAAATTTGCTGAGCCAAGTGGGCTTGGTGTACTGCTCATTACCACCAAGTATCTTCAAGATTGGGTGAAAAAACATATTCTGAGATTTCAGGACACTCGTAGTTTTTTGGAAGCTTGGCAACCCCTTTCAAACGAAAGTGTGCTTCACCACTCCCTCCTAGGGCAACTTCAAGAGGAAACAAACCGTACAGATCGAACTTAGAACTACTTTATTGTGTCTAGTTTCAAGGGGCTAGCACAAACCTTTCTTGATTTATAGTTCCAAATTCATGTATCAATATAGGAGAAAACAGAGTGAAACCTGAAAACTCAAACTCTTATTGCAAACGAATGCTTCAACCTAGAAGAACGAAATTTGCTGAGTCAAGTGGGATTGGTGTACTGCTCATTACCCCGAAGTATCTTCAAGATTGGGTGAAAAAAACATATGCTGAGATTTCAGGACCCTCGTAGTTTTTTGGAAGCTTGGCAACCCGTTTCCAACGAAAGTGTGTTTCACCACTCTCTCCTAGGTCTACTTCAAGAGGAAACAACCATACAGATAGAACTTAGAACTACCTTATTGTGTCAAGTTTCAAGGGGCTAGCACAAACCGTGTTTGATTTGGAGTTCCAAATTCATCTATCAATATAGGAGAAAACAGTGAAACCTGAAAATTCAAACTCTTACTGCCAACGAATGCTTCAACCTAGAAGAACGAAATTTGCTGAACCCAGTGGGATTGGTGTACTGCTCATTATCACCAAGTATCTTCAAGAATGGGTGAAAAAACATATGCTGAGATTTCAGGACACTCGTAGTTTTTTGGAAGCTTGGCAACCCGTTTCAAACGAAAGTGTGTTTCACCACTCCCTCCTAGGGCTACTTCAAGAGGACACAAACCATACACATAGAACTTAGAACTACTTTATTGTGTCAAGTTTCAAGGGGCTAGCACAAACCGTGCTTGATTTAGAGTTCCAAATTCATGTATCAATATAGGAGAAAACAGAGTGAAACCTGAAAATTCAAACTCTTACTGCCAACGAATGCTTCAACCTAGAAGAACGAAATTGGCTGAACCCAGTGGGATTGGTGTACTGCCCATTATCACCAAGTATCTTCAAGATTGGGTGAAAAACATATTCTGAGATTTCAGGACACTCGTAGTTTTTTGGAAGCTTGGCAACCCCTTTCAAACGAAAGTGTGCTTCACCACTCCCTCCTAGGGCAACTTCAAGAGGAAACAAACCGTACAGATCGAACTTAGAACTACTTTATTGTGTCTAGTTTCAAGGGGCTAGCACAAACCTTTCTTGATTTATAGTTCCAAATTCATGTATCAATATAGGAGAAAACAGAGTGAAACCTGAAAACTCAAACTCTTATTGCAAACGAATGCTTCAACCTAGAAGAACGAAATTTGCTGAGTCAAGTGGGATTGGTGTACTGCTCATTACCCCGAAGTATCTTCAAGATTGGGTGAAAAAAACATATGCTGAGATTTCAGGACCCTCGTAGTTTTTTGGAAGCTTGGCAACCCGTTTCCAACGAAAGTGTGTTTCACCACTCTCTCCTAGGGCTACTTCAAGAGGAAACAAACCATACAGATAGAACTTAGAACTACCTTATTGTGTCAAGTTTTCAAGGGGCTAGCACAAACCGTGTTTCATTTGGAGTTCCAAATTCATCTATCAATATAGGAGAAAACAGTGAAACCTGAAAATTCAAACTCTTACTGCCAACGAATGCTTCAACCTAGAAGAACGAAATTTGCTGAACCCAGTGGGATTGGTGTACTGCTCATTATCACCAAGTATCTTCAAGAATGGGTGAAAAAACATATGCTGAGATTTCAGGACACTCGTAGTTTTTTGGAAGCTTGGCAACCCGTTTCAAACGAAAGTGTGTTTCACCACTCCCTCCTAGGGCTACTTCAAGAGGACACAAACCATACACATAGAACTTAGAACTACTTTATTGTGTCCAAGTTTCAAGGGGCTAGCACAAACCGTGCTTGATTTAGAGTTCCAAATTCATGTATCAATATAGGAGAAAACAGAGTGAAACCTGAAAATTCAAACTCTTACTGCCAACGAATGCTTCAACCTAGAAGAACGAAATTGGCTGAACCCAGTGGGATTGGTGTACTGCCCATTATCACCAAGTATCTTCCAGAATGTGTGAAAAAACATATGCTGAAATTTCAGGACACTCGTAGTTTTTTGGAAGCTTGGCAACCCGTTTCAAACGAAAGTGTGTTTCATCACTCCCTCCTAGGGCTACTTCAAGAGGATACAAACCATACACATAGAACTTAGAACTTCTTTATTGTGTCAAGTTTCAAGGGGCTAGCACAAACCGTGCTTGATTTAGAGTTCCATATTCATGTATCAATATAGGAGAAAACAGAGTGAAACCTGAAAATTCAAACTCTTATTGCACACGAATGCTTCAACCTAGAAGAACGAAATTTACTGAGCCAAGTGGGATTGGTGTACTGCTCATTACCACCAAGGATATTCAAGATTGGGTAAAAAAACATATGCTGAGATTTCAGGACACTCGTAGTATTTTGGAAGCTTGGCAACCTCTTTCAAACGAAAGTGTGTTTCACCACTCCCTCCTAAGGCAACTTCAAGAGGAAACAAACCATACAGATATAACTTAGAACTACTTTATTGTGTCAAGTTTCAAGGGGCTAGCACAAACCGTGTTTGATTTGGAGTTCCAAATTCATCTATCAATATAGGAGAAAACAGAGTGAAACCTGAAAATTCAAACTCTTATTGCACACGAATGTTTCAACCTAGAAGAACGAAATTTGCTTAGCCAAGTGGGATTGGTGTACTGCTCATTACCACCAAGGATATTCAAGATTGGGTAAAAAAACATATGCTGAGATTTCAGGACACTCGTAGTATTTTGGAAGCTTGGCAACCTCTTTGAAAACGAAAGTGTGTTTCACCACTCCCACCTAAGGCAACTTCAAGAGGAAACAAACCATACACATCGAACTTAGAACTACTTTATTTTGTCAAGTTTCAAGGGGCTAGCACAATCCGTGATTGATTTAGAGTTCCAAATTCATGTATCAATATAAGAGAAATCAGAGTGAAACCTGAAAATTCAAACACTTATTGGAAAAGAATGCCTCAACCTAGAAGAACGAAATTTGCTGAGCCAAGTGGGATTGGTATACTGCTCATTACCTCCAAGGATATTCAAGATTGGGTAAAAAAACATATGCTGAGATTTCAGGACACTCGTAGTTTTTTGGAAGCTTGGCAACACCTTTCAAACGAAAGTGTGTTTCACCACTCCCTCCTAAGGAAACTTCAAGAGGAAACAAACCATACAGATAGAACTTAGAACTACTTTATTGTGTCAAGTTTCAAGGGGCTAGCACAAACCGTTCTTGATTTAGAGTTCCCAATTCACGTATCAATATAGGCGAAAACAGAGTGAAACCTGAAAATTCAAACTCTTATTGCAAACGAATGCTTCAACCTAGAAGAACGAAATTTGCTGAGCCAAGTGGGCTTGGTGTACTGCTCATTACCACCAAGTATCTTCAAGATTGGGTGAAAAAACATATGCTGAGATTTCAGGACACTCGTAGTATTTTGGAAGCTTGGCAACCTCTTCGAAACGAAAGTGTGTTTCACCACTCCCTCCTAGGGAAACTTCAATTGGACACAAACCATACAGATAGAACTTAGAACTACTTTATTGTGTCAAGTTTCAAGGGGCTAGCACAAACCGTGTTTGATTTGGAGTTCCAAATTCATCTATCAATATAGGAGAAAACAGAGTGAAACCTCAAATTTCAAACTCTTACTGCCAACGAATGCTTCAACCTAGAAGAACGAAATTTGCTGAGCCAAGTGGGATTGGTGTACTGCTCCTTACTACCAAGTATCTTCAAGATTGGGTGAAAAAAATTATGCTGAGATTTCAGGACACTCGTAGTATTTTGGAAGCTTGGTAACCTCTTCCAAAGGAAAGTGTGTTTCACCACTCCCTCCTAGGGAAACTTCAAGAGGAAACAAACCATACAGATAGAACTTAGAACTAATTTATTGGGTCAAGTTTCAAGGGGCTAGCACAAACCGTGTTTGAGTTAGAGTTCCAAATTCATGTATAAATATAGGAGAAAACAGCGTGAAACCCAAAATTTCAAAATTTTATTGAAAACGAATGCTTCAACCTAGAAGAACGAAATTTGCTTAGCCAAGTGGGATTGGTGTACTGCTCATTACCACCAAGGATCTTCAAGATTGGGTGAAAAAACATATGCTGAGATTTCAGGACACTCGTAGTTTTTTGAAAGCTTCGGAACACCTTTCAAACGAAAGTGTGCTTCACCACTCCCTCCTAGGGCAACATCAAGAGGAAACAAACCGAACAGATAGAACTTAGAACTACTTTATTGTGTCAAGTTTCAAGGGGCTAGCACAAACCGTGTTTGATTTGGAGTTAGAAAATCCATCTATCAATTTAGGAGAAAATAGAGTGAAACCTGAAAATTCAACCTCTTACTGCCAACGAATGCTTCAACCTAGAAGAACGAAATTTGCTGAACCCAGTGGGATTGCTGTACTGCTCATTACCCCCAAGTATCTTCAAGATTGGGTGAAAAAACATATGCTGAGATTTCAGGACACTCGTAGTTTTTTGGAAGCTTGGCAACCCCTTTCAATCGAAAGTGTGCTTCACCACTCCCTCCTAGGGCAACTTCAAGAGGAAACAAACCGTACAGATAGAACTTAGAACTACTTTATTGTGTCAAGTTTCAAGGGGCTAGCACAAACCGTGTTTGAGTTAGAATTCCAAATTCATGTATAAATATAGGAGAGAACAGCGTGAAACCCAAAATTTCAAAATTTTATTGAAAACGAATGCTTCAACCTAGAAGAATGAAATTTGCTGAGCCAAGTGGGATTGGTGGACTGCTCATTACCACCAAGGATCTTCAAGATTGGGTATAAAAACATATGCTGAGATTTCAGGACACTCATAGTATTTTGGAAGCTTGGCAACCTCTTTCAAACGAAAGTGTGTTTCACCACTCCCTCCTAAGGCAACTTCAAGAGGAAACAAACCATCGAGATAGAACTTAGAACTACTTTATTGTGTCAAGTTTCAAGGGGCTAGCACAAACCGTGTTTGATTTGAAGTTCCAAATTCATCTATCAATATAGGAGAAAACAGAGTGAAACCTGAAAATTTAAACTCTTACTGCCAACGAATGCTTCAACCTAGAAGAACGAAATTTGCTGAACCCAGTGGGATTGGTGTACTGTTCATTATCACCAAGTATCTTCAAGAATGGGTGAAAAAATATATGCTGCAATTTCAGGACACTCGTAGTTTTTTGGAAGCTTGGCAACCCGTTTCAAACGAAAGTGTGTTTCACCACTCCCTCCTAGGGCTACTTCAAGAGGAAACAAACCATACACATAGAACTTAGAACTACTTTATTGTGTCAAGTTTCAAGGGGCTAGCACAAACCGTTCTTGATTTAGAGTTCCAAATTCATGTATCAATATAGGAGAAAACAGAGTGAAACCTGAAAATTCAAACTCTTATTGCACACGAATGCTTCAACCTAGAAGAACGAAATTTGCTGAGCCAAGTGGGATTGGTGTACTGCTCATTACCACCAAGGATATTCAAGATTGGGTAAAAAAACATATGCTGAGATTTCAGGACACGTCGTAGTATTTTGGAAGCTTGGCAACCTCTTTCAAACGAAAGTGTGTTTCACCACTCCCTCCTAAGGCAACTTCAAGAGGAAACAAACCATACAGATAGAACTTAGAACTACTTTATTGTGTCAAGTTTCAAGGGGCTAGCACAAACCGTGCTTGATTTAGCGTTTCAAATTCATGTATCAATATAGGAGAGAACAGAGTGAAACCTGAATATTCAAACTCTTATTGCAAACGAATGCTCCCACCTAGAAGAATGAAATTTACTGAGCCAAGTGGGATTGGTGTACTGCTCATTACCACCAAGTATCTTCAAGATTGGGTGAAAAAACGTATGCTGAGATTTCAGGACACTTGTAGTATTTCGGAAGCTTGGCAACCTCTTCCAAACGAAAGTGTGTTTCACAACTCCCTCCTAGGGAAACTTCAATTGGACACAAACCATACACATAGAATTTAGAACTACTTTATTGTGTCAAGTTTCAAGGGGCTAGCACAAACCGTGTTTGATTTGGAGTTCCAAATCCATCTATCAATATAGGAGAAAACAGAGTGAAACCTGAAAATTCAAACACTTACTGCCAACGAATGCTTCAACCTAGAAGAACGAAATTTGCTGAACCCAGTGGGATTGGTGTACTGCTCATTATCACCAAGTATCTTCAAGAATGGGTGAAAAAACATATGCTGAGATTTTAGGACACTCGTAGTTTTTTGGAAGCTTGGCAACCCGTTTCAAACGAAGGTGTGTTTCACCACTCCCTCCTAGGGCTACTTCAAGAGGAAACAAACCATACACATAGAACTTAGAACTACTTTATTGTGTCAAGTTTCAAGGGGCTAGCACAAACCGTGCTTGATTTAGAGTTCCAAATTCATGTATCAATATAGGAGAAAACAGAGTGAAACCTGAAAATTCAAACTCTTATTGCACACGAATGCTTCAACCTAGAAGAACGAAATTTGCTGAGCCAAGTGGGATTGGTGTACTGCTCATTACCACCAAGGATATTCAAGATTGGGTGAAAAAACATATGCTGAGATTTCAGGACACTCGTAGTATTTTGGAAGCTTGGCAACCTCTTCCAAAGGAAAGTGTGTTTCACCACTCCCTCCTAGGGAAACTTTAAGAGGAAACAAACCTTACAATTAGAACTTAGAACTAATTTATTGGGTCAAGTTTCAATGGGCTAGCACAAACCGTGTTTGAGTTAGAGTTCCAAATTCATGTATAAATATAGGAGAAAACAGCGTGAAACCCAAAATTTCAAAATTTTATTGAAAACGAATGCTTGCACCTAGAAGAACGAAATTTGCTTAGCCAAGTGGGATTGGTGTACTGCTCATTACCACCAAGTATCTTCAAGATTGGGTGAAAAAACATATGCTGAGATTTCAGGACACTCGTAGTTTTTTGGAAGCTTGGCAACCCTTTTCAAATGAAAGTGTGCTTCACCACTCCCTCCTAGGGCAACTTCAAGATTAAACAAACTGTACAGATAGAACTTAGAACTACTTTATTGTGTCAAGTTTCACGGGGCTAGCACAAACCGTTCTTGATTTAGAGTTCCAAATTCATGTATCAATATAGGAGAAAACAGAGTGAAACCTGAAAACTCAAACTCTCATTGCAAACGAATGCTTCAACCTAGAAGAACGAAATTTGCTGAGTCAAGTGGGATTGGTGTCCTGCTCATTACCCCCAAGTATCTTCAAGATTGGGTGAAAAAACGTATGCTGAGATTTCAGGACACTTGTAGTATTTTGGAAGCTTGGCAACCTCTTCCAAACGAAAGTGTGTTTCACAACTCCCTCCTAGGGAAACTTCAATTGGACACAAACCATACACATAGAACATAGAACTTCTTTATTGTGTCAAGTTTCAAGGGGCTAGCACAAACCGTGCTTGATTTAGAGTTCCATATTCATGTATCAATATAGGAGAAAACAGAGTGAAACCTGAAAATTCAAACTCTTATTGCACACGAATGCTTCAACCTAGATGAACGAAATTTGCTGAGCCAAGTGGGATTGGTGTACTGCTCATTACCTCCAAGGATATTCAAGATTGGGTAAAAAAACATATGCTGAGATTTCAGGACACTCGTAGTATTTTGGAAGCTTGGCAACCTCTTTCAAACGAAAGTGTGTTTCACCACTCCCTCCTAAGGCAACTTCAAGAGGAAACAAACCATACAGATAGAACTTAGAACTACTTTATTGTGTCAAGTTTCAAGGGGCTAGCACAAACCGTTCTTGATTTAGAGTTCCAAATTCACGTATCAATATAGGAGAAAACAGAGTGAAACCTGAAAATTCAAACTCTTATTGCAAACGAATGCTTCAACCTAGAAGAACGAAATTTGCTGAGCCACGTGGGATTGGTGTACTGCTCATTACCACCAAGGATCTTCAAGATTGGGTGAAAAACCATATGCTGAGATTTCAGGACACTCGTAGTATTTTGGAAGCTTGGCAACCTCTTCCAAATGAAAGTGTGTTTCACCACTCCCTCCTAGGGAAACTTCAATTGGACACAAACCATACACATAGAACTTACAACTACTTTATTGTGTCAAGTTTCAAGGGGCTAGCACAAACCGTGTTTGATTTTGAGTTCCAAAGTCATCTCTCAATATAGGAGAAAACAGAGTGAAACCTCAAATTTCAAACTCTTACTGCCAACGAATGCTTCAACCTAGAAGAACGAAATTTGCTGAGCCAAGTGGGATTGGTGTACTGCTCCTTACTACCAAGTATCTTCAAGATGGGGTGAAAAAACATATGCTGAGATTTCAGGACACTCGTAGTATTTTGGAAGCTTGGCAACCTCTTCCAAACGAAAGTGTGTTTCACCACTCCCTCCTAGGGAAACTTCAAGAGGAAACAAACCATACAGATAGAACTTAGAACTAATTTATTGTGTCAAGTTTCAAGGGGCTAGCACAAACCATGTTTGAGTTAGAGTTCCAAATTCATGTATAAATATAGGAGAAAACAGCGTGAAACCCAAAATTTCAAAATTTTATTGAAAACGAATGCTTCATCCTAGAAGAACGAAATTTGCTTAGCCAAGTGGGATTGGTGTACTGCTCATTACCACCAAGTATCTTCAAGATTGGGTGAAAAAACATATGCTGAGATTTCAGGACACTCGTAGCTTTTGGAAGCTTGGCAACCCCTTTCAAATGAAAGTGTGCTTCACCACTCAATCCTAGGGCAACTTCAAGAGGAAACAAACCGTACAGATAGAACTTAGAACTACTTTATTGTGTCAAGTTTCAAGGGACTAGCACAAACCGTTCTTGATTTAGAGTTCCAAATTCATGTATCAATATAGAAGAAAACAGAGTGAAACCTGAAAACTCAAACTCTTATTGCAAACGAATGCTTCAACCTAGAAAAACGAAATTTGCTGAGTCAAGTGGGATTGGTGTACTGCTGATTACACCCAAGTATCTTCAAGATTGGGTGAAAAAACGTATGCTGAGATTTCAGGACACTTGTAGTATTTTGGAAGCTTGGCAACCTCTTCCAAACGAAAGTGTGTTTCACAACTCCCTCCTAGGGAAACTTCAATTGGACACAAACCATACACATAGAATTTAGAACTACATTATTGTGTCAAGTTTCAAGGGGCTAGCACAAACCGTGCTTGATTTAGAGTTCCAAATTCATGTATCAATATAGGAGAAAACAGAGTGAAACCTGAAAATTCAAACTCTTATTGCAAACGAATGCTCCAACCTAGAAGAATGAAATTTACTGAGCCAAGTGGGATTGGTGTACTGCTCATTACCACCAAGTATCTTCAAGATTGGGTGAAAAAACGTATGCTGAGATTTCAGGACACTTGTAGAATTTTGGAAGCTTGGCAACCTCTTCCAAACGAAAGTGTGTTTCACAACTCCCTCCTAGGGAAACTTCAATTGGACACAAACCATACACATAGAACTTAGAACTACTTTATTGTGTCAAGTTTCAAGGGGCTAGCACAAACAGTGTTTGATTTGGAGTTCCAAATCCATCTATCAATATAGGAGAAAACAGAGTGAAACCTGAAAATTCAAACTCTTACTGCCAACGAATGCTTCAACCTAGAAGAACGAAATTTGCTGAACCCAGTGCGACTGGTGTACTGCTCATTATCACCAAGTATATTCAAGATTGGGTGAAAAAACATATGCTGAGATTTCAGGACACTCGTAGTTTTTTGGAAGCTTGGCAACCCATTTCAAACGAAAGTGTGTTTTACCACTCCCTTTTAGGGCTACTTCAAGAGGAAACAAACCATACACATAAAACTTAGAACTACTTTATTGTGTCAAGTTTCAAGGGGTAGCACAATCCGTGCTTGATTTAGAGTTCCAAATTCATGTATCAATATAAGAGAAAACAGAGTGAAACCTGAAAATTCAAATTCTTATTGGAAACCAATGCTTCAACCTAGAAGAACTAAATTTGCTGAGCCAAGTGGGATTGGTGTACTGCTCATTACCACCAAGTATCTTCATGATTGGGTGAAAAAACATATGCTGAGATTTCAGGACACTCGTAGTTTTTTGGAAGCTTGGCAACACCTTTCAAACGAAAGTGTGCTTCACCACTCCCTCCTAGGGCAACGTCAAGAGGAAACAAACCGAACAGATACAACTTAGAACTACTTTATTGTGTCAAGTTTCAAGGGGCTAGCACAAACCGTGTTTGATTTGGAGTTCCAAATTCATCTATCAATATAGGAGAAATCAGAGTGAAACCTGAAAATTCAAACTCTTACTGCCAACGAATGCTTCAGCCTAGAAGAACGAAATTTGCTGAACCCAGTGGGATTGGTGTACTGCTGATTACCCCCAAGTATCTTCAACATTGGGTGAAAAAACATATGCTGAGATTTCAGGACACTCATAGTATTTTGGAAGCTTTGCAACCCCTTTCAATCGAAAGTGTGCTTCACCACTCCCTCCTAGGGCGACTTCAAGAGGAAACAAACCATACAGATAGAACTTAGAACTACTTTATTGTGTCAAGTTTCAAGGGGCTAGCACAAACCGTGCTTGATTTAGCGTTTCAAATTCATGTATCAATATAGGAGAGAACAGAGTGAAACCTGAATATTCAAACTCTTATTGCAAACGAATGCTCCCACCTAGAAGAATGAAATTTACTGAGCCAAGTGGGATTGGTGTACTGCTCATTACCACCAAGTATCTTCAAGATTGGGTGAAAAAACGTATGCTGAGATTTCAGGACACTTGTAGTATTTCGGAAGCTTGGCAACCTCTTCCAAACGAAAGTGTGTTTCACAACTCCCTCCTAGGGAAACTTCAATTGGACACAAACCATACACATAGAATTTAGAACTACTTTATTGTGTCAAGTTTCAAGGGGCTAGCACAAACCGTGTTTGATTTGGAGTTCCAAATCCATCTATCAATATAGGAGAAAACAGAGTGAAACCTGAAAATTCAAACACTTACTGCCAACGAATGCTTCAACCTAGAAGAACGAAATTTGCTGAACCCAGTGGGATTGGTGTACTGCTCATTATCACCAAGTATCTTCAAGAATGGGTGAAAAAACATATGCTGAGATTTTAGGACACTCGTAGTTTTTTGGAAGCTTGGCAACCCGTTTCAAACGAAGGTGTGTTTCACCACTCCCTCCTAGGGCTACTTCAAGAGGAAACAAACCATACACATAGAACTTAGAACTACTTTATTGTGTCAAGTTTCAGGGGGCTAGCACAAACCGTGCTTGATTTAGAGTTCCAAATTCATGTATCAATATAGGAGAAAACAGAGTGAAACCTGAAAATTCAAACTCTTATTGCACACGAATGCTTCAACCTAGAAGAACGAAATTTGCTGAGCCAAGTGGGATTGGTGTACTGCTCATTACCACCAAGGATATTCAAGACTGGGTGAAAAAACATATGCTGAGATTTCAGGACACTCGTAGTATTTTGGAAGCTTGGCAACCTCTTCCAAAGGAAAGTGTGTTTCACCACTCCCTCCTAGGGAAACTTTAAGAGGAAACAAACCTTACAATTAGAACTTAGAACTAATTTATTGGGTCAAGTTTCAATGGGCTAGCACAAACCGTGTTTGAGTTAGAGTTCCAAATTCATGTATAAATATAGGAGAAAACAGCGTGAAACCCAAAATTTCAAAATTTTATTGAAAACGAATGCTTGCACCTAGAAGAACGAAATTTGCTTAGCCAAGTGGGATTGGTGTACTGCTCATTACCACCAAGTATCTTCAAGATTGGGTGAAAAAACATATGCTGAGATTTCAGGACACTCGTAGTTTTTTGGAAGCTTGGCAACCCTTTTCAAATGAAAGTGTGCTTCACCACTCCCTCCTAGGGCAACTTCAAGATTAAACAAACTGTACAGATAGAACTTAGAACTACTTTATTGTGTCAAGTTTCACGGGGCTAGCACAAACCGTTCTTGATTTAGAGTTCCAAATTCATGTATCAATATAGGAGAAAACAGAGTGAAACCTGAAAACTCAAACTCTCATTGCAAACGAATGCTTCAACCTAGAAGAACGAAATTTGCTGAGTCAAGTGGGATTGGTGTCCTGCTCATTACCCCCAAGTATCTTCAAGATTGGGTGAAAAAACGTATGCTGAGATTTCAGGACACTTGTAGTATTTTGGAAGCTTGGCAACCTCTTCCAAACGAAAGTGTGTTTCACAACTCCCTCCTAGGGAAACTTCAATTGGACACAAACCATACACATAGAACATAGAACTTCTTTATTGTGTCAAGTTTCAAGGGGCTAGCACAAACCGTGCTTGATTTAGAGTTCCATATTCATGTATCAATATAGGAGAAAACAGAGTGAAACCTGAAAATTCAAACTCTTATTGCACACGAATGCTTCAACCTAGATGAACGAAATTTGCTGAGCCAAGTGGGATTGGTGTACTGCTCATTACCTCCAAGGATATTCAAGATTGGGTAAAAAAACATATGCTGAGATTTCAGGACACTCGTAGTATTTTGGAAGCTTGGCAACCTCTTTCAAACGAAAGTGTGTTTCACCACTCCCTCCTAAGGCAACTTCAAGAGGAAACAAACCATACAGATAGAACTTAGAACTACTTTATTGTGTCAAGTTTCAAGGGGCTAGCACAAACCGTTCTTGATTTAGAGTTCCAAATTCACGTATCAATATAGGAGAAAACAGAGTGAAACCTGAAAATTCAAACTCTTATTGCAAACGAATGCTTCAACCTAGAAGAACGAAATTTGCTGAGCCACGTGGGATTGGTGTACTGCTCATTACCACCAAGGATCTTCAAGATTGGGTGAAAAACCATATGCTGAGATTTCAGGACACTCGTAGTATTTTGGAAGCTTGGCAACCTCTTCCAAATGAAAGTGTGTTTCACCACTCCCTCCTAGGGAAACTTCAATTGGACACAAACCATACACATAGAACTTACAACTACTTTATTGTGTCAAGTTTCAAGGGGCTAGCACAAACCGTGTTTGATTTTGAGTTCCAAAGTCATCTCTCAATATAGGAGAAAACAGAGTGAAACCTCAAATTTCAAACTCTTACTGCCAACGAATGCTTCAACCTAGAAGAACGAAATTTGCTGAGCCAAGTGGGATTGGTGTACTGCTCCTTACTACCAAGTATCTTCAAGATGGGGTGAAAAAACATATGCTGAGATTTCAGGACACTCGTAGTATTTTGGAAGCTTGGCAACCTCTTCCAAACGAAAGTGTGTTTCACCACTCCCTCCTAGGGAAACTTCAAGAGGAAACAAACCATACAGATAGAACTTAGAACTAATTTATTGTGTCAAGTTTCAAGGGGCTAGCACAAACCATGTTTGAGTTAGAGTTCCAAATTCATGTATAAATATAGGAGAAAACAGCGTGAAACCCAAAATTTCAAAATTTTATTGAAAACGAATGCTTCATCCTAGAAGAACGAAATTTGCTTAGCCAAGTGGGATTGGTGTACTGCTCATTACCACCAAGTATCTTCAAGATTGGGTGAAAAAACATATGCTGAGATTTCAGGACACTCGTAGCTTTTGGAAGCTTGGCAACCCCTTTCAAATGAAAGTGTGCTTCACCACTCAATCCTAGGGCAACTTCAAGAGGAAACAAACCGTACAGATAGAACTTAGAACTACTTTATTGTGTCAAGTTTCAAGGGACTAGCACAAACCGTTCTTGATTTAGAGTTCCAAATTCATGTATCAATATAGAAGAAAACAGAGTGAAACCTGAAAACTCAAACTCTTATTGCAAACGAATGCTTCAACTTAGAAAAACGAAATTTGCTGAGTCAAGTGGGATTGGTGTACTGCTGATTACACCCAAGTATCTTCAAGATTGGGTGAAAAAACGTATGCTGAGATTTCAGGACACTTGTAGTATTTTGGAAGCTTGGCAACCTCTTCCAAACGAAAGTGTGTTTCACAACTCCCTCCTAGGGAAACTTCAATTGGACACAAACCATACACATAGAATTTAGAACTACATTATTGTGTCAAGTTTCAAGGGGCTAGCACAAACCGTGCTTGATTTAGAGTTCCAAATTCATGTATCAATATAGGAGAAAACAGAGTGAAACCTGAAAATTCAAACTCTTATTGCAAACGAATGCTCCAACCTAGAAGAATGAAATTTACTGAGCCAAGTGGGATTGGTGTACTGCTCATTACCACCAAGTATCTTCAAGATTGGGTGAAAAAACGTATGCTGAGATTTCAGGACACTTGTAGAATTTTGGAAGCTTGGCAACCTCTTCCAAACGAAAGTGTGTTTCACAACTCCCTCCTAGGGAAACTTCAATTGGACACAAACCATACACATAGAACTTAGAACTACTTTATTGTGTCAAGTTTCAAGGGGCTAGCACAAACAGTGTTTGATTTGGAGTTCCAAATCCATCTATCAATATAGGAGAAAACAGAGTGAAACCTGAAAATTCAAACTCTTACTGCCAACGAATGCTTCAACCTAGAAGAACGAAATTTGCTGAACCCAGTGCGACTGGTGTACTGCTCATTATCACCAAGTATATTCAAGATTGGGTGAAAAAACATATGCTGAGATTTCAGGACACTCGTAGTTTTTTGGAAGCTTGGCAACCCATTTCAAACGAAAGTGTGTTTTACCACTCCCTTTTAGGGCTACTTCAAGAGGAAACAAACCATACACATAAAACTTAGAACTACTTTATTGTGTCAAGTTTCAAGGGGTAGCACAATCCGTGCTTGATTTAGAGTTCCAAATTCATGTATCAATATAAGAGAAAACAGAGTGAAACCTGAAAATTCAAATTCTTATTGGAAACCAATGCTTCAACCTAGAAGAACTAAATTTGCTGAGCCAAGTGGGATTGGTGTACTGCTCATTACCACCAAGTATCTTCATGATTGGGTGAAAAAACATATGCTGAGATTTCAGGACACTCGTAGTTTTTTGGAAGCTTGGCAACACCTTTCAAACGAAAGTGTGCTTCACCACTCCCTCCTAGGGCAACGTCAAGAGGAAACAAACCGAACAGATACAACTTAGAACTACTTTATTGTGTCAAGTTTCAAGGGGCTAGCACAAACCGTGTTTGATTTGGAGTTCCAAATTCATCTATCAATATAGGAGAAATCAGAGTGAAACCTGAAAATTCAAACTCTTACTGCCAACGAATGCTTCAGCCTAGAAGAACGAAATTTGCTGAACCCAGTGGGATTGGTGTACTGCTGATTACCCCCAAGTATCTTCAACATTGGGTGAAAAAACATATGCTGAGATTTCAGGACACTCATAGTATTTTGGAAGCTTTGCAACCCCTTTCAATCGAAAGTGTGCTTCACCACTCCCTCCTAGGGCGACTTCAAGAGGAAACAAACCGTACAGATAGAACTTAGAACTACTTTATTGTGTCAAGTTTCAAGGGGCTAGCACAAACCGTGTTTGAGTTAGAGTTCCAAATACATGTATAAATATAGGAGAAAACAGAGTGAAACCTGAAAATTCAAACTCTTACTGTCAACGAATGCTTCAACCTACAAGAACGAAATTTGCTGAACCCAGTGGGATTGGTGTACTGCTCATTATCACCAAGTATCTTCAAGAATGGGTGAAAAAACATATGCTGAGATTTCAGGACACTCGTAGTTTTTTGAAAGCTTGGCAACCCGTTTCAAACGAAAGTGTGTTTCACCACTCCCTCCTAGGGCTACTTCAAGAGGAAACAAACCATACACATAGAACTTAGAACTTCTTTATTGTGTCAAGTTTCAAGGGACTAGCACAAACCGTGCTTGATTTAGAGTTCCAAATTCATGTATCAATATAGGAGAAAACAGAGTGAAACCTGAAAATTCAAACTCTTATTGCACACGAATGCTTCAACCTAGAAGAATGAAATTTGCTGAGCCAAGTGGGATTGGTGTACTGCTCATTACCTCCAAGGATTTTCAAGATTGGGTAAAAAAAACATATGCTGAGATTTCAGGACACTCGTAGTATTTTGGAAGCTTGGCAACCTCTTTCAAACGAAAGTGTGTTTCACCACTCCCTCCTAAGGCAACTTCAAGTGGAAACAAACCATACAGATAGAACTTAGAACTACTTTATTGTGTCAAGTTTCAAGGGGCTAGCACAAACCGTGTTTGATTTGGAGTTCCAAATTCATCTATCAATATAGGAGAAAACAGAGTGAAACCTCAAATTTCAAACTCTTACTGCCAATGAAAGCTTCAACCTAGAAGAACGAAATTTGCTGAGCCAAGTGGGATTGGTGTACTGCTCCTTACTACCAAGTATCTTCAAGATTGGGTGAAAAAACATATGCTGAGATTTCAGGACACTCGTAGTATTTTGGAAGCTTGGCAACCTCTTCCAAACGAAAGTGTGTTTCACCACTCCCTCCTAGGGAAACTTCAAGAGGAAACAAACCATACAGATAGAACTTAGAACTAATTTATTGTGTCAAGTTTCAAGGGGCTAGCACAAACCGTGTTTGAGTTAGAGTTCCAAATTCATGTATAAATATAGGAGAAAACAGCGTGAAACCTGAAAAATCAAACTCTTATTGCACACGAATGCTTCAACCTAGAAGAATGAAATTTGCTGAGCCAAGTGGGATTAGTGTACTGCTCATTACCACAAAGGATATTCAAGATTGGGTAAAAAAACATATGCTTAGATTTCAGGACACTCGTAGTATTTTGGAAGCTTGGCAACCTCTTTCAAACGAAAGTGTGTTTCACCACTCCCTCCTAAGTCAACTTCAACAGGAAACAACCATACAGATAGAACTTAGAACTACTTTATTGTGTCAAGTTTCAATTGGCTAGCACAAACCGTGCTTGATTTAGAGTTCCAAATTCATGTATCAATATAGGAGAAAACAGAGTGAAACCTGAAAACTCAAACACTTATTGCAAACGAATGCTCCAACCTAGAAGAATGAAATTTACTGAGCCAAGTGGGATTGGTGTACTGCTCATTACCACCAAGTATCTTCAAGATTATGTGAAAAAACGTATGCTGAGATTTCAGGACACTTGTAGAATTTTGGAAGCTTGGCAACCTCTTCCAAACGAAAGTGTGTTTCACAACTCCCTCCTAGGGAAACTTCAATTGGACACAAACCATACACATAGAACTTAGAACTACTTTATTGTGTCAAGTTTCAAGGGGCTAGCACAAACCGTGTTTGATTTGGTGTTCCAAATCCATCTATCAATATAGGAGAAAACAGAGTGAAACCTGAAAATTCAACCTCTTACTGCCAACGAATGCTTCAACCTAGAAGAACGAAATTTGCTGAACCCAGTGGGATTGGTGTACTGCTCATTATCACCAAGTATCTTCAAGATTGGGTGAAAAAACATATGCTGAGATTTCAGGACACTCGTAGTTTTTTGGAAGCTTGGCAACCCATTTCAAACGAAAGTGTGTTTCACCACTCCCTCCTAGGGCTCCTTCAAGAGGAAACAAACCATACACATAGAACTTAGAACTACTTTATTGTGTCAAGTTTCAAGGGGCTAGCACAATCCGTGCTTGATTTAGAGTTCCAAATTCATGTATCAATATAAGAGAAAACAGAGTGAAACCTGAAAATTCAAACTCTTATTGGAAACCAATGCTTCAACCTTGAAGAACGAAATTTGCTGAGCCAAGTGGGATTGGTGTACTGTTCATTACCACCAAGTATCTTCATGATTGGGTGAAAAAACATATGCTGAGATTTCAGGACACTCGTAGTTTTTTGGAAGCTTATCAACACCTTTCAAACGAAAGTGTGCTTCACCACTCCCTCCTAGGGCAACTTCAAGAGGAAAGAAACCGAACAGATACAACTTAGAACTACTTTATTGTGTCAAGTTTCAAGGGGCTAGCACAAACCGTGTTTGATTTGGAGTTCCAAATTCATCTATCAATATAGGAGAAAACAGAGTGAAACCTGAAAATTCAAACTCTTACTGCCAACGAATGCTTCAGCCTAGAAGAACGAAATTTGCTGAACCCAGTGGGATTGGTGTACTGCTCATTACCCCCAAGTATCTTCAAGATTGGGTGAAAAGACATATGCTGAGATTTCAAGACACTTATAGTATTTTGGAAGCTTGGCAACCCCTTTCAATCGAAAGTGTGCTTCACCACTCCCTCCTAGGGCAACTTCAAGAGGAAACAAACCGTACAAATAGAACTTAGAACTACTTTATTGTGTCAAGTTTCAAGGGGCTAGCACAAACCGTGTTTGAGTTAGAGTTCCGATTCATGTATAAATATAGGAGAAAACAGCGTGAAACCCGAAATTTCAAAATTTTATTGAAAACGAATGCTTCAACCAAGAAGAACGAAATTTGCTTATCCAAGTGGGATTGGTGTACTGCTCATTACCACCAAGGATTTTCAAGATTGGGTATAAAAACATATGCTGAGATTTCAGAACACTCATAGTATTTCGGAAGCTTGGCAACCTCTTTCAAACGAAAGTGTGTTTCACCACTCCCTCCTAAGGCAACTTCAAGAGCAAACAAACCATACAGATAGAACTTAGAACTACTTTATTGTGTCAAGTTTCAAGGGGCTAGCACAAACCGTGTTTGATTTGGAGTTCCAAATTCATCTATCAATATAGGAGAAAACAGAGTGAAACCTGAAAATTCAAACTTATACTGCCAACGAATGCTTCAACCTAGAAGAACGAAATTTGCTGAACCCAGTGGGATTAGTGTACTGCTCATTATCACCAAGTATCTTCAAGAATGGGTGAAAAAACATATGCTGAGATTTCAGGACACTCGTAGTTTTTTGGAAGCTTGGCAACCCGTTTCAAACGAAAGTGTGTTTCACCACTCCCTCCTAGGGCTACTTCAAGAGGAAACAAACCATACAGATAGAACTTAGAACTACTTTATTGTGTCAAGTTTCAAGGGGCTAGCACAAACCGTGCTTGATTTAGAGTTCCAAATTCATGTATCAATATAGGAGAAAACAGAGTGAAACCTGAAAATTCAAACTCTTATTGCACACGAATGCTTCAACCTAGAAGAACGAAATTTGCTGAGCCAAGTTGGATTGGTCTTCTGCTCATTACCACCAAGGATATTTAAAATTGGGTAAAAAAACTTATGCTGAGATTTCAGGACACTCGTAGTATTTTGGAAGCTTGGCAACCTCTTTCAAACGAAAGTGTGTTTCACCACTCCCTCCTAAGGCAACTTCAAGAGGAAACAAACCATACAGATAGAACTTAGAACTACTTTATTGTGTCAAGTTTCAAGGGGCTAGCACAAACCGTTCTTGATTTAGAGTTCCAAATTCATGTATCAATATAGGAGAAAACAGAGTGAAACCTGAAAATTCAAACTCTTATTGCAAACGAATGCTCCAACCTAGAAGAATGAAATTTACTGAGCCAAGTGGGATTGGTGTACTGCTCATTACCACCAAGTATCTTCAAGATTGGGTAAAAAAACGTATGCTGAGATTCCAGGACACTTGTTGTATTTTGGAAGCTTGGCAACTTCTTCCAAAGGAAAGTGTGTTTCACAACTCCCTCCTAGGGAAACTTCAATTGGACACAAACCATACACAAAGAACTTAGAACTACTTTATTGTGTCAAGTTTTAAGGGGCTAGCACAATCCGTGCTTGATTTAGAGTTCCAAATTCATGTATCAATATAAGAGAAAACAGAGTGAAACCTGAAAATTCAAACTCTTATTGGAAACGAATGCTTCAACCTAGAAGAACGAAATTTGCTTAGCCAAGTGGGATTGGTGTACTGCTCATTACCACCAAGTATCTTCAAGATTGGGTGAAAAAACATATGCTGAGATTTCAGGACACTCGTAGTATTTTGGAAGCTTGGCAACCTCTTTCAAACGAACTTGTGTTTCACCACTCCCTCCTAATGCAACTTCAAGTGGAAACAAACCATACAGATAGAACTTAGAACTACTTTATATTGTCAAGTTTCAAGGGGCTAGCACAAACCGTGTTTGATTTGGAGTTCCAAATTCATCTCTCAATATAGGAGAAAACAGAGTGAAACCTCAAATTTCAAACTCTTACTGCCAATGAAAGCTTCAACCTAGAAGAACGAAATTTGCTGAGCCAAGTGGGATTGGTGTACTGCTCCTTACTACCAAGTATCTTCAAGAGGGGGTGAAAAAACATATGCTGAGATTTCAGGACACTCGTAGTATTTTGGAAGCTTGGCAACCTCTTCCAAACGAAAGTGTTTTACACCACTCCCTCCTAGGCAAACTTCAAGAGGAAACAAACCATACAGATAGAACTTAGAACTAATTTATTGTGTCAAATTTCAAGGGACTAGCACAAACCGTATTTGAGTTAGAGTTCCAAATTCATGTGTAAATATAGGAGAAAACAGCGTGAAATCCGAAATTTCAAAATTTTATTGAAAACGAATGCTTCAACCTAGAAGAACGAAATTTGCTTAGCCAAGTGGGATTGGTGTACTGCTCATTACCACCAAGTATCTTCAAGATTGGGTGAAAAAACATATGCTGAGATTTCAGGACACTCGTAGTTTTTTGGAAGCTTGGCAACCCCTTTCAAATGAAAGTGTGCTTCACCACTCCCTCCTAGGGCAACTTCAAGAGGAAACAAACTGTACAGATAGAACTTAGAACTACTTTATTGTGTCAAGTTTCACGGGGCTAGCACAAACCGTTCTTGATTTAGAGTTCCAAATTCATGTATCAATATAGGAGAAAACAGAGTGAAACCTGAAAACTCAAACTCTTATTGCAAACGAATGCTTCAACCTAGAAGAACGAAATTTGCTGAACCCAGTGGGATTGGTGTACTGCTCATTATCACCAAGTATCTTCAAGAATGGGTGAAAAAACATATGCTGAGATTTCAGGACACTCGTAGTTTTTTGGAAGCTTGGCAACCCGTTTCAAACGAAAGTGTGTTTCACCACTCCCTCCTAGGGCTACTTCAAGAGGAAACAAACCATACACATAGAACTTAGAACTACTTTATTGTGTCAAGTTTCAAGGGGCTAGCACAAACCGTGCTTGATTTAGAGTTCCAAATTCATGTATCAATATAGGAGAAAACAGAGTGAAACCTGAAAATTCAAACTCTTATTGCACACGAATGCTTCAACCTAGAAGAACGAAATTTGCTGAGCCAAGTGGGATTGGTGTACTGCTCATTACCACCAAGTATATTCAAGATTGGGTAAAAAAACATATGCTGACATTTCAGGACACTCGTAGTATTTTGGAAGCTTGGCAACCTCTTCCAAACGAAAGTGTGTTTCACCACTCCCTCCTAGGGAAACTTCAATTGGACACAAACCATACAGATAGAACTTAGAACTACTTTATTGTGTCAAGTTTCAAGGGGCTAGCACAAACCGTGTTTGATTTGGAGTTCCAAATTCATCTATCAATATAGGAGAAAACAGAGTGAAACCTCAAATTTCAAACTCTTACTGCCAACGAATGCTTCAACCTAGAAGAACGAAATTTGCTGAGCCAAGTGGGATTGGTGTACTGCTCCTTACTACCAAGTATCTTCAAGATGGGGTGAAAAAACATATGCTGAGATTTCAGGACACTCGTAGTATTTTGGAAGCTTGGCAACCTCTTCCAAACGAAAGTGTTTTACAACACTCCCTCCTAGGGAAACTTCAAGAGGAAACAAACCATACAGATAGAACTTAGAACTAATTTATTGTGTCAAGTTTCAAGGGGCTAGCACAAACCATGTTTGAGTTAGAGTTCCAAATTCATGTATAAATATAGGAGAAAACAGCGTGAAATCCGAAATTTCAAAATTTTATTGAAAACGAATGCTTCAACCTAGAAGAACGAAATTTGCTTAGCCAAGTGGGATTGGTGTACTGCTCATTACCACCAAGTATCTTCAAGATTGGGTGAAAAAACATATGCTGAGATTTCAGGAAACTCGTAGTTTTTTGGAAGCTTGGCAACCCCTTTCAAATGAAAGTGTGCTTCACCACTCCCTCCTAGGGCAACTTCAAGAGGAAACAAACCGTACAGATAGAACTTAGAACTACTTTATTGTGTCAAGTTTCACGGGGCTAGCACAAACCGTTCTTGATTTAGAGTTCCAAATTCATGTATCAATATATTAGAAAACAGAGTGAAACCTGAAAACTCAAACTCTTATTGCAAACGAATGCTTCAACCTAGAAGAACGAAATTTGCTGAACCCAGTGGGATTGGTGTACTGCTCATTATCACCAAGTATCTTCAAGAATGGGTGAAAAAACATATGCTGAGATTTCAGGACACTCGTAGTTTTTTGGAAGCTTGGCAACCCGTTTCAAACGAAAGTGTGTTTCACCACTCCCTCCTAGGGCTACTTCAAGAGGAAACAAACCATACACATAGAACTTAGAACTACTTTATTGTGTCAAGTTTCAAGGGGCTAGCACAAACCGTGCTTGATTTAGAGTTCCAAATTCATGTATCAATATAGGAGAAAACAGAGTGAAACCTGAAAATTCAAACTCTTATTGCACACGAATGCTTCAACCTAGAAGAACGAAATTTGCTGAGCCAAGTGGGATTGGTGTACTGCTCATTACCACCAAGTATATTCAAGATTGGGTAAAAAAACATATGCTGACATTTCAGGACACTCGTAGTATTTTGGAAGCTTGGCAACCTCTTCCAAACGAAAGTGTGTTTCACCACTCCCTCCTAGGGAAACTTCAATTGGACACAAACCATACAGATAGAACTTAGAACTACTTTATTGTGTCAAGTTTCAAGGGGCTAGCACAAACCGTGTTTGATTTGGAGTTCCAAATTCATCTATCAATATAGGAGAAAACAGAGTGAAACCTCAAATTTCAAACTCTTACTGCCAACGAATGCTTCAACCTAGAAGAACGAAATTTGCTGAGCCAAGTGGGATTGGTGTACTGCTCCTTACTACCAAGTATCTTCAAGATGGGGTGAAAAAACATATGCTGAGATTTCAGGACACTCGTAGTATTTTGGAAGCTTGGCAACCTCTTCCAAACGAAAGTGTTTTACAACACTCCCTCCTAGGGAAACTTCAAGAGGAAACAAACCATACAGATAGAACTTAGAACTAATTTATTGTGTCAAGTTTCAAGGGGCTAGCACAAACCATGTTTGAGTTAGAGTTCCAAATTCATGTATAAATATAGGAGAAAACAGCGTGAAATCCGAAATTTCAAAATTTTATTGAAAACGAATGCTTCAACCTAGAAGAACGAAATTTGCTTAGCCAAGTGGGATTGGTGTACTGCTCATTACCACCAAGTATCTTCAAGATTGGGTGAAAAAACATATGCTGAGATTTCAGGAAACTCGTAGTTTTTTGGAAGCTTGGCAACCCCTTTCAAATGAAAGTGTGCTTCACCACTCCCTCCTAGGGCAACTTCAAGAGGAAACAAACCGTACAGATAGAACTTAGAACTACTTTATTGTGTCAAGTTTCACGGGGCTAGCACAAACCGTTCTTGATTTAGAGTTCCAAATTCATGTATCAATATATTAGAAAACAGAGTGAAACCTGAAAACTCAAACTCTTATTGCAAACGAATGCTTCAACCTAGAAGAACGAAATTTGCTGAACCCAGTGGGATTGGTGTACTGCTCATTATCACCAAGTATCTTCAAGAATGGGTGAAAAAACATATGCTGAGATTTCAGGACACTCGTAGTTTTTTGGAAGCTTGGCAACCCGTTTCAAACGAAAGTGTGTTTCACCACTCCCTCCTAGGGCTACTTCAAGAGGAAACAAACCATACACATAGAACTTAGAACTACTTTATTGTGTCAAGTTTCAAGGGGCTAGCACAAACCGTGCTTGATTTAGAGTTCCAAATTCATGTATCAATATAGGAGAAAACAGAGTGAAACCTGAAAATTCAAACTCTTATTGCAAACGAATGCTTCAACCTAGAAGAACGAAATTTGCTGAACCCAGTGGGATTGGTGTACTGCTCATTATCACCAAGTATCTTCAAGAATGGGTGAAAAAACATATGCTGAGATTTCAGGACACTCGTAGTTTTTTGGAAGATTGGCAACCCGTTTCAAACGAAAGTGTGTTTCACCACTCCCTCCTAGGGCTACTTCAAGAGGAAACAAACCATACACATAGAACTTAGAACTACTTTATTGTGTCAAGTTTCAAGGGGCTAGCACAAACCGTGCTTGATTTAGAGTTCCAAATTCATGTATCAATATAGGAGAAAACAGAGTGAAACCTGAAAATTCAAACTCTTATTGCACACGAATGCTTCAACCTAGAAGAACGAAATTTGCTGAGCCAAGTGGGATTGGTCTACTGCTCATTACCACCAACGATATTCAAGATTGGGTAAAAAAACTTATGCTGAGATTTCAGGACACTCGTAGTATTTTGGAAGCTTGGCAACCTCTTTCAAACGAAAGTATGTTTCACCACTCCCTCCTAAGGCAACTTGAAGAGGAAACAAACCATACAGATAGAACTTAGAACTACTTTATTGTGTCAAGTTTCAAGGGGCTAGCACAAACCATTCTTGATTTAGAGTTCCAAATTCATGTATCAATATAGGAGAAAACAGAGTGAAACCTGAAAATTCAAACTCTTATTGCAAACGAATGCTCCAACCTAGAAGAATGAAATTTACTGAGCCAAGTGGGATTGGTGTACTGCTCATTACCACCAAGTATCTTCAAGATTGGGTGAAAAAACGTATGCTGAGATTTCAGGACACTTGTTGTATTTTGGAAGCTTGGCAACTTCTTCCAAACGAAAGTGAGTTTCACAACTCCCTCCTAGGGAAACTACAATTGGACACAAACCATACACAAAGAACTTAGAACTACTTTATTGTGTCAAGTTTCAAGGGGCTAGCACAAACCGTGTTTGATTTGGAGTTCCAAATCCATCGATCAATATAAAAGAATACAGAGTGAAACCTAAAAATTCAACCTCTTACTGCCAACGAATGCTTCAACCTAGAAGAACGAAATTTGCTGAACCCAGTGGGATTGGTGTACTGCTCATTATCACCAAGTACCTTCAAGATTGGGTGAAAAAACATATGCTGAGATTTCATGACACTCGTAGTTTTTGGAAGCTTGGCAACCCGTTTCAAACGAAAGTGTGTTTCACCACTCCCTCCTAGGGCTACTTCAAGAGGAAACAAACCATACACATAGAACTTAGAACTACTTTATTGTGTCAAGTTTTAAGGGGCTAGCACAATCCGTGCTTGATTTAGAGTTCCAAATTCATGTATCAATATAAGAGAAAACAGAGTGAAACCTGAAAATTCAAACTCTTATTGGAAACGAATGCTTCAACCTAGAAGAACGAAATTTGCTGAGCCAAGTGGGATTGGTGTACTGCTCATTACCACCAAGTATTTTCAAGATTGGGTGAAAAAACATATGCTGAGATTTCAGGACACTCGTAGTATTTTGGAAGCTTGGCAACCCCTTTCAATCGAAAGTGTGCTTCGCCACTCCCTCCTAGGGCAACTTCAAAAGGAAACAAACCGTACAGATAGAACTTAGAACTACTTTATTGTGTCAAGTTTCAAGGGGCTAGCACAAACCGTTCTTGATTTAGAGTTCCAAATTCTTTTATCAATATAGGAGAAAACAGAGTGAAACCTGAAAATTCAAACTCTTATTGCACACGAATGCTTCAACCTAGAAGAACGAAATTTGCTGAGCCAAGTGGGATTGGTGTACTGCTCATTACCACCAAGGATCTTCAAGATTGGGTATAAAAACATATGCTGAGATTTCAGGACACTCATAGTATTTTGGAAGCTTGGCAACCTCTTTCAAACGAAAGTGTGTTTCACCACTCCCTCCTAAGGCAATTTCAAGAGGAAACAAACCATACAGATAGAACTTAGAACTACTTTATTGTGTCAAGTTTCAAGGGGCTAGCACAAACCGTGTTTGATTTGGAGTTCCAAATTCATCTATCAATATAGGAGAAAACAGAGTGAAACCTGAAAATTCAAACTCTTACTGCCAACGAATGCTTCAACCTAGAAGAAGGAAATTTGCTGAACCCAGTGGGATTGGTGTACTGCTCATTATCACCAAGTATCTTCAAGAATGGGTGAAAAAACATATGCTGAGATTTCAGGACACTCGTAGTTTTTTGGAAGCTGGGCAACCCGTTTCAAACGAAAGTGTGTTTCACCACTCCCTCCTAGGGCAACTTCAAGAGGAAACAAACCGTACAGATAGAACTTAGAACTACAGTATTGTGTCAAGTTTCAAGGGGCTAGCACACACCGTGCTTGATTTAGAGTTCCAAATTCATGTATAAATATAGGAGAAAACAGCGTGAAACCCGAAATTTCAAAATTTTATTGATAACGAATGCTTCAACCTAGAAGAACGAAATTTGCTTAGCCAAGTGGGATTGGTGTACTGCTCATTACCACCAAGTATCTTCAAGATTGGGTGAAAAAACACATGCTGAGATTTCAGGACACTCGTAGTTTTTTGGAAGCTTGGCAACCCCTTTCAAACGAAAGTGTGCTTCACCACTCCCTCCTAGGGCAACTTCAAGAGGAATCAAACCGTACAGATAGAACTTAGAACTACTTTATTGTGTCAAGTTTCAAGGGGCTAGCACAAACCGTTCTTGATTTAGAGTTCCAAATTCATTTATCAATATAGGAGAAAACAGAGTGAAACCTGAAAATTCAAACTCTTATTGCACACGAATGCTTCAACCTAGAAGAACGAAATTTGCTGAGCCAAGTGGGATTGGTGTACTGCTCATTACCACCAAGGATCTTCAAGATTGGGTATAAAAACATATGCTGAGATTTCAGGACACTCATAGTATTTTGGAAGCTTGGCAACCTCTTTCAAACGAATGTGTGTTTCACCACTCCCTTTTAAGGCAACTTCAAGAGGAAACAAACCATACAGATAGAACTTAGAACTACTTTATTGTGTCAAGTTTCATGGGGCTAGCACAAACCGTGCTTTATTTAGAGTTCCAAATTCATGTATCAATATAGGAGAAAACAGAGTGAAACCTGAAAATTCAAACTCTTATTGCAAACGAATGCTATAACCTAGAAGAATGAAATTTACTGAGCCAAGTGGGATTGGTGTACTGCTCATTACCACCAAGTATCTTCAAGATTGGGTGAAAAAACGTATGCTGAGATTTCAGGACACTTGTAGTATTTTGGAAGCTTGGCAACCTCTTCCAAACGAAAGTGTGTTTCACAGCTCCCACCTAGGGAAACTTCAAATGGACACAAACCATACACATAGAATTTAGAACTACTTTATTGTGTCAAGTTTCAAGGGGGTAGCACAAACCGTGTTTGATTTGGAGTTCCAAATCCATCTATCAATATAGGAGAAAACAGAGTGAAACCTGAAAATTCAACCTCTTACTGCCAACGAATGCTTCAACCTAGAAGAACGAAATTTGCTGAACCCAGTGGGATTGGTGTACTGCTCATTATCACCAAGTATCTTCAAGATTGGGTGGAAAAACATATGCTGAGATTTCAGGAAACTCGTAGTTTTTTGGAAGCTTGGCAACCCGTTTCAAACGAAAGTGTGTTTCACCACTTCCTCCTAGGGCTACTTCAAGAGGAAACAAACCATACACATAAAACTTAGAACTACTTTATTGTGTCAAGATTCAAGGGGCTAGCACAATCCGTGCTTGATTTAGAGTTCCAAATTCATGTATCAATATAAGAGAAAACAGAGTGAAACCTGAAAATTCAAACTCTTATTGGAAACGAATGCTTCAACCTAGAAGAACGAAATTTGCTGAGCCAACTGGGATTGGTGTACTGCTCATTACCACCAAGTATCTTCAAGATTGGGTGAAAAAACATATGCTGAGATTTCAGGACACTCGTAGTTTTTTGGAAGCTTGGCAACACCTTTCAAACGAAAGTGTGCTTCACCACACCCTCCTAGGGCAACTTCAAGAGGAAACAAACCGAACAGATAGAACTTAGAACTACTTTATTGTGTCAAGTTTCAAGGGGCTAGCACAAACCGTGTTTGATTTGGAGTTCCAAATTCATCTATCAATATAGGAGAAAACAGAGTGAAACCTGAAAATTCAAACTCTTACTTCTAACGAATTCTTCAACCTAGAAGAACGAAATTTGCTGAACCCAGTGGGATTGGTGTACTGCTCATTACCCCCAAGTATCTTCAAGATTGGGTGAAAAAACATATGCTGAGATTTCAGGACACTCGTAGTATTTTGGAAACTTGGCAACCCCTTTCAATCGAAAGTGTGCTTCACCACTCCCTCCTAGGGCTTCTTCAAGAGGAAACAAACCGTACAGATAGAACTTAGAACTACTTTATTGTGTCAAGTTTCAAGGGGCTAGCACACACCGTGCTTGATTTAGAGTTCCAAATTCATGTATCAATATAGGAGAAAACAGAGTGAAACCTGAAAATTCAAGCACTTATTGCACATGAATGCTTCAACCTAGAAGAACGAAATTTGCTGAGCCAAGTGGGATTGGTGTACTGCTCATTACCACGAAGGATATTCAAGATTGGGTAACAAAACATATGCTGAGATTTCAGGAAACTCGTAGTATTTTGGAAGCTTGGCAACCTCTTTCAAACGAAAGTGTGTTTCACCACTCCCTCCTAAGGCAACTTCAAGAGGAAACAAACCATACACATAGAACTTAGAACTACTATATTTTGTCAAGTTTCAAGGGGCTAGCACAAACCGTGCTTGATTTAGAGTTCCATATTCATGTATCAATATAGGAGAAAACAGAGTGAAACCTGAAAATTCAAACTCTTATTGCAAACGAATGCTCCAACCTAGAAGAATGAAATTTTCTGAGCCAAGTGGGATTGGTGAACTGCTCATTACCTCCAAGTATCTTCGAGATTGGGTGAAAAAACGTATGCTGAGATTTCAGGACACTTGTAGTATTTTGGAAGCTTGGCAACCTCTTCCAAACGAAAGAGTGTTTCACAACTCCCTCCTAGGGAAACTTCAATTGGACACAAACCATACACATAGAACTTAGAACTACTTTATTGTGTCAAGTTTCAAGGGGGTAGCACAAACCGTGTTTGATTTGGAGTTCCAAATCCATCTATCAATATAGGAGAAAACAGAGTGAAACCTGAAAATTCAACCTCTTACTCCCAACGAATGCTTCAACCTAGAAGAACGAAATTTGCTGAACCCAGTGGGATTGGTGTACTGCTCATTATCACCAAGTATCTTCAAGATTGGGTGAAAAAACATATGCTGAGATTTCAGGAAACTCGTAGTTTTTTGGAAGCTTGGCAACCCGTTTTAAACGAAAGTGTGTTTCACCACTCCCTCCTAGGGCTACTTCAAGAGGAAACAAACCATACACATAGAACATAGAACTACTTTATTGTGTCAAGATTCAAGGGGCTAGCACAATCCGTGCTTGATTTAGAGTTCCAAATTCATGTATCAATATAAGAAAAAACAGAGTGAAACCTGAAAATTCAAACTCTTATTGGAAACGAATGCTTCAACCTAGAAGAACGAAATTTGCTGAGCCAACTGGGATTGGTGTACTCCTCATTACCACCAAGTATCTTCAAGATTGGGTGAAAAAAACATATGCTGAGATTTCAGGACACTCGTAGTTTTTTGGGAGCTTGGCAACACCTTTCAAACGAAAGTGTGCTTCACCACACCCTCCTAGGGCAACTTCAAGAGGAAACAAACCGAACAGATAGAACTTAGAACTACTTTATTGTGTCAAGCTTCAAGGGGCTAGCACAAACCGTGTTTGATTTGGTGTTCCAAATTCATCTATCAATATAGGAGAAAACAGAGTGAAACCTGAAAATTCAAACTCTTACTTCCAACGAATGCTTCAACCTAGAAGAACAAAATTTGCTGAACCCAGTGGGATTGGTGTACTGCTCATTACCCCCAGGTATCTTCAAGATTGGGTGAAAAAACATATGCTGAGATTTCAGGAAACTCGTAGTATTTTGGAAACTTGGCAACCCCTTTCAATCGAAAGTGTTCTTCACCACTCCCTCCTGGGGCAACTTCAAGAGGAAACAAACCGTACAGATAGAACTTAGAACTACTTTATTGTGTCAAGTTTCAAGGGGCTAGCACAAACCGTGCTTGATTTAGAGTTCCAAATTCATGTATCAATATAGGAGAAAACGGAGTGAAACCTGAAAATTCAAACACTTATTGCACACGAATGCTTCAACCTAGAAGAACGAAATTTGCTGAGCCAAGTGGGATTGGTGTACTGCTCATTACCACCAAGGATATTCAAGATTGGGTAACAAAACATATGCTGAGATTTCAGGAAACTCGTAGTATTTTGGAAGTTTGGCAACCTCTTTCAAACGAAAGTGTGTTTCACCACTCCCTCCTAAGGCAACTTCAAGAGGAAACAAACCATACAGATAGAACTTAGAACTACTATATTTTGTCAAGTTTCAAGGGGCTAGCACAAACCGTGCTTGATTTAGAGTTCCATATTCATGTATCAATATAGGAGAAAACAGAGTGAAACCTGAAAATTCAAACTCTTATTGCAAACGAATGCTCCAACCTAGAAGAATGAAATTTTCTGAGCCAAGTGGGATTGGTGTACTGCTCATTACCTCCAAGTATCTTCGAGATTGGGTGAAAAAACGTATGCTGAGATTTCAGGACACTTGTAGTATTTTGGAAGCTTGGCAACCCCTTTCAATCGAAAGTGTGCTTCACCACTCCCTCCTAGCGCAACTTCAAGAGGAAACAAACCGTACAGATAGAACTTAGAACTACTTTATTGTGTCAAGTTTCAAGGGGCTAGCACACACCGTGCTTGATTTAGAGTTCCAAATTCATGTATCAATATAGGAGAAAACAGAGTGAAACCTGAAAATTCAAACACTTATTGCACACGAATGCTTCAACCTAGAAGAACGAAATTTGCTGAGCCAAGTGGGATTTGTGTACTGCTCATTACCACCAAGGATCTTCAAGATTGGGGATAAAAACATATGCTGAGATTTCAGGACACTCATAGTATTTTGGAAGCTTGGCAACCTCTTTCAAACGAAAGTGTGTTTCACCACTCCCTCCTAAGGCAACTTCAACAGGAAACAAACCATACACATAGAACTTAGAACTACTATATTTTGTCAAGTTTCAAGGGGCTAGCACAAACCATGCTTGATTTAGAGTTCCATATTCATGTATCAATATAGGAGAAAACAGAGTGAAACCTGAAAATTCAAACTCTTATTGCAAACGAATGCTCCAACCTAGAAGAATGAAATTTTCTGAGCCAAGTGGGATTGGTGTACTGCTCATTACCTCCAAGTATCTTCGAGATTGGGTGAAAAAACGTATGCTGAAATTTCAGGACACTTGTAGTATTTTGGAAGCTTGGCAACCTCTTCCAAACGAAAGTGTGTTTCACAACTCCCTCCTAGGGAAACTTCAATTGGACACAAACCATACACATAGAACTTAGAACTACTTTATTGTGTCAAGTTTCAAGGGGGTAGAACAAACCGTGTTTTATTTGGAGTTCCAAATCCATCTATCAATATAGGAGAAAACAGAGTGAAACCTGAAAATTCAACCTCTTACTCCCAACGAATGCTTCAACCTAGAAGAACGAAATTTGCTGAACCCAGTGGGATTGGTGTACTGCTCATTATCACCAAGTATCTTCAAGATTGGGTGAAAAAAATATACTGAGATTTTAGGACACTCGTAGTTTTTTGGAAGCTTGGCAACCCGTTTCAAACGAAAGTGGGTTTCACCACTCCCTCCTAGGGCTACTTCAAGAGGAAACAAACCATACAGATAGAACTTAGAACTACTTTATTGTGTCAAGTTTCAAGGGGCTAGCACAATCTGTGCTTGATTTAGAGTTCCAAATTCATGTATCAATATAAGAGAAAACAGAGTGAAACCTGAAAATTCAAACTCTTATTGGAAACGAATGCTTCAACCTAGAAGAACGAAATTTGCTGAGCCAAGTGGGATTGGTGTACTGCTCATTACCACCAAGAATCTTCAAGATTGGGTGAAAAAACATATGCTGAGATTTCAGGAAACTCGTAGTTTTTTGGGAGCTTGGCAACACCTTTCAAACGAAAGTGTGCTTCACCACTCCCTCCTAGGGCAACTTCAAGAGGAAACAAACCGAACAGATACAACTTAGAACTACTTTATTGTGTCAAGTTTCTAGGGGCTAGCACAAACCGTGTTTGATTTGGAGTTCCAAATTCATCTATCAATATAGGAGAAAACAGAGTGAAACCTGAAAATTCAAACTCTTACTGTCAACGAATGCTTCAACCTAGAAGAACGAAATTTGCTGAACCAAGTGGGATTGGTGTACTGCTCATTACCCCGAAGTATCTGCAAGATTGGGTGAAAAAACAGATGCTGAGATTTCAGGACACTCGTAGTATTTTGGAAGCTTGGCAACCCCTTTCAATCGAAAGTGGGCTTCACCACTCCCTCCTAGGGCAACTTCAAGAGGAAACAAACCGTACAGATAGAACTTAGAACTACTTTATTGTGTCAAGTTTCAAGGGGCTAGCACAAACCGTGTTTTAGTTAGAGTTCCAAATTCATGTATAAATATAGGAGAAAACAGCACGAAACCTGAAATTTCAAAATTTTATTGAAAACGAATGCTTCAACCTAGAAGAACGAAATTTGCTTAGCCAAGTGGGATTGGTGTACTGCTCATTACCTCCAAGTATCTTCAAGATTGGGTGAAAAAACACATGCTGATATTTCAGGACACCCGTAGTTTTTTGGAAGCTTGGCAACCCCTTTCAAACGAAAGTGTGCTTCACCACTCAATCCTAGGGCAACTTCAAGAGGAATCAAACCGTACAGATAGAACTTAGAACTACTTTATTGTGTCAAGTTTCAAGGGGCTAGCACAAACCGTGTTTGATTTGGAGTTCCAAATTCATGTATCAATATAGGAGAAAACAGAGTGAAACCTGAAAATTCAACCTCTTACTGCCAACGAATGCTTCAACCTAGAAGAACGAAATTTGCTGAGCCAAGTGGGATTGGTTTACTGCTCATTACCACCAAGGATATTCAAGATTGGGTAAAAAAACATATGCTGAGATTTCAGGACACTCGTAGTATTTTGGAAGCTTGGCAACCTCTTTCAAACGAAAGTGTGTTTCACCACTCCCTCCTAAGGCAACTTCAAGAGGAAACAAACCATAGAGATAGAACTTAGAACTACTTTATTGTGTCAAGTTTCATGGGGCTAACACAAATCGTGCTTGATTTAGAGTTCCAAATTCATGTATCAATATAGGAGAAAACAGAGTGAAACCTGAAAATTCAAACTCTTATTGCAAAGGAATGCTCCAACCTAGAAGAATGAAATTTACTGAGCCTAGTGGGATTGGTGTACTGCTCATTACCACCAAGTATCTTCAAGATTGGGTGAAAAAAACGTATGCTGAGATTTCAGGACACTTGTAGTATTTTGGAAGCTTGGCAACCTCTTCCAAACGAAAGTGTGTTTCACAACTCCAACCTAGGGAAACTTCAAATGGACACAAACCATACACATAGAACTTAGAACTACTTTATTGTGTCAAGTTTCAAGGGGGTAGCACAAACCGTGTTTGATTTGGAGTTCCAAATCCATCTATCAATATAGGAGAAAACAGAGTGAAACCTGAAAATTCAACCTCTTACTGCCAATGAATGCTTCAACCTAGAAGAACGAAATTTGCTGAACCCAGTGGGATTGGTGTACTGCTCATTATCACCAAGTATCTTCAAGATTGGGTGAAAAAACATATGCTGAGATTTCAGGACACTCGTAGTTTTTTGGAAGCTTGGCAACCCCTTTCAAACGAAAGTGTGTTTCACCACTCCCTCATAGGGCTACTTCAAGAGGAAACAAACCATACACATAGAACTTAGAACTACTTTATTGTGTCAAGTTTCAAGGGGCTAGCACAATCCGTGCTTGATTTAGAGTTCCAAATTCATGTATCAATATAAGAGAAAACAGAGTGAAACCTGAAAATTCAAACTCTTATTGGAAACGAATGCTTCAACCTAGAAGAACGAAATTTGCTGTGCCAAGTGGGATTGGAGTACTGCTCATTACCACCAAGTATCTTCAAGATTGGGTGAAAAAACATATGCTGAGATTTCAGGACACGGGTAGTTTCTTGGAAGCTTGGCAACACCTTTCAAACGAAAGTGTGCTTCACCACTCCCTCCTCGGGCAACTTCAAGAGGAAACAAACCGAACAGATCGAACTTAGAACTACTTTATTGTGTCAAGTTTCAAGGGGCTAGCACAAACCGTGTTTGATTTGGAGTTCCAAATTCATCTATCAATATAGGAGAAAACACAGTGAAACCTGAAAATTCAAACTCTTACTGCCAACGAATGCTTCAACCTAGAAGAACGAAATTTGCTGAACCCAGTGGGATTGGTGTACTGCTCATTACCCACAAGTATCTTCAAGATTGGGTGAAAAAACATATGCTGAGATTTCAGGACACTCGTAGTATTTTGGAAGCTTGGCAACCCCTTTCAATCGAAAGTGTGCTTCACCACTCCTTCCTAGGGCAACTTCAAGAGGAATCAAACCATACACATAGAACTTAGAACTGCTTTATTGTGTCAAGTTTCAAGGGGCTAGCACAAACCGTGCTTGATTTAGAGTTCCAAATTCATGTATCAATATAGGAGAAAACAGAGTGAAACCTGAAAATTCAAACTTTTATTGCAAACGAATGCTTCAACCTAGAAGAACGAAATTTGCTGAGCCAAGTGGGATTGGTGTACTGCTCATTACCACCAAGGATATTCAAGATTGGGTAAAAAAACATATGCTGAGATTTCAGGACACTCGTAGTTTTTTGGGAGCTTGGCAACACCTTTCAAACGAAAGTGTGCTTCACCACTCCCTCCTAGGGCAACTTCAAGAGGAAACAAACCGAACAGATACAACTTAGAACTACTTTATTGTGTCAAGTTTCAAGGGGCTAGCACAAACCGTGTTTGATTTGGAGTTCCAAATTCATCTATCAATATAGGAGAAAACAGAGTGAAACCTGAAAATTCAAACTCTTACTGTCAACGAATGCTTCAACCTAGAAGAACGAAATTTGCTGAACCAAGTGGGATTGGTGTACTGCTCATTACCCCGAAGTATCTGCAAGATTGGGTGAAAAAACAGATGCTGAGATTTCAGGACACTCGTAGTATTTTGGAAGCTTGGCAAGCCCTTTCAATCGAAAGTGGGCTTCACCACTCCCTCCTAGGGCAACTTCAAGAGGAAACAAACCGTACAGATAGAACTTAGAACTACCTTTATTGTGTCAAGTTTCAAGGGGCTAGCACAAACCGTGTTTTAGTAAGAGTTCCAAATTCATGTATAAATATAGGAGAAAACAGCACGAAACCTGAAATTTCAAAATTTTATCGAAAACGAATGCTTCAACCTAGAAGAACGAAATTTGCTTAGCCAAGTGGGATTGGTGTACTGCTCATTACCTCCAAGTATCTTCAAGATTGGGTGAAAAAACACATGCTGAGATTTCAGGACACTCGTAGTTTTTTGGAAGCTTGGCAACCCCTTTCAAACGAAAGTGTGCTTCACCACTCAATCCTAGGGCAACTTCAAGAGGAATCAAACCGTACAGATAGAACTTAGAACTACTTTATTGTGTCAAGTCTCAAGGGGCTAGCACAAACCGTGTTTGATTTGGAGTTCCAAATTCATGTATCAATATAGGAGAAAACAGAGTGAAACCTGAAAATTCAACCTCTTACTGCCAACGAATGCTTCAACCTAGAAGAACGAAATTTGCTGAGCCAAGTGGGATTGGTTTACTGCTCATTACCACCAAGGATATTCAAGATTGGGTAAAAAAACATATGCTGAGATTTCAGGACACTCGTAGTATTTTGGAAGCTTGGCAACCTCTTTCAAACGAAAGTGTGTTTCACCACTCCCTCCTAAGGCAACTTCAAGAGGAAACAAACCATAGAGATAGAACTTAGAACTACTTTATTGTGTCAAGTTTCATGGGGCTAACACAAATCGTGCTTGATTTAGAGTTCCAAATTCATGTATCAATATAGGAGAAAACAGAGTGAAACCTGAAAATTCAAACTCTTATTGCAAAGGAATGCTCCAACCTAGAAGAATGAAATTTACTGAGCCAAGTGGGATTGGTGTACTGCTCATTACCACCAAGTATCTTCAAGATTGGGTGAAAAAAACGTATGCTGAGATTTCAGGACACTTGTAGTATTTTGGAAGCTTGGCAACCTCTTCCAAACGAAAGTGTGTTTCACAACTCCCTCCTAGGGAAACTTCAAATGGACACAAACCATACACATAGAACTTAGAACTACTTTATTGTGTCAAGTTTCAAGGGGCTAGCACAAACCGTGTTTGATTTGGAGTTCCAAATCCATCTATCAATATAGGAGAAAACAGAGTGAAACCTGAAAATTCAACCTCTTACTGCCAATGAATGCTTCAACCTAGAAGAACGAAATTTGCTGAACCCAGTGGGATTGGTGTACTGCTCATTATCACCAAGTATCTTCAAGATTGGGTGAAAAAACATATGCTGAGATTTCAGGACACTCGTAGTTTTTTGGAAGCTTGGCAACCCGTTTCAAACGAAAGTGTGTTTCACCACTCCCTCATAGGGCTACTTCAAGAGGAAACAAACCATACACATAGAACTTAGAACTACTTTATTGTGTCAAGTTTCAAGGGGCTAGCACAATCCGTGCTTGATTTAGAGTTCCAAATTCATGTATCAATATAAGAGAAAACAGAGTGAAACCTGAAAATTCAAACTCTTATTGGAAACGAATGCTTCAACCTAGAAGAACGAAATTTGCTGTGCCAAGTGGGATTGGAGTACTGCTCATTACCACCAAGTATCTTCAAGATTGGGTGAAAAAACATATGCTGAGATTTCAGGACACGGGTAGTTTCTTGGAAGCTTGGCAACACCTTTCAAACGAAAGTGTGCTTCACCACTCCCTCCTCGGGCAACTTCAAGAGGAAACAAACCGAACAGATCGAACTTAGAACTACTTTATTGTGTCAAGTTTCAAGGGGCTAGCACAAACCGTGTTTGATTTGGAGTTCCAAATTCATCTATCAATATAGGAGAAAACACAGTGAAACCTGAAAATTCAAACTCTTACTGCCAACGAATGCTTCAACCTAGAAGAACGAAATTTGCTGAACCCAGTGGGATTGGTGTACTGCTCATTACCCACAAGTATCTTCAAGATTGGGTGAAAAAACATATGCTGAGATTTCAGGACACTCGTAGTATTTTGGAAGCTTGGCAACCCCTTTCAATCGAAAGTGTGCTTCACCACTCCTTCCTAGGGCAACTTCAAGAGGAATCAAACCATACACATAGAACTTAGAACTGCTTTATTGTGTCAAGTTTCAAGGGGCTAGCACAAACCGTGCTTGATTTAGAGTTCCAAATTCATGTATCAATATAGGAGAAAACAGAGTGAAACCTGAAAATTCAAACTTTTATTGCAAACGAATGCTTCAACCTAGAAGAACGAAATTTGCTGAGCCAAGTGGGATTGGTGTACTGCTCATTACCACCAAGGATATTCAAGATTGGGTAAAAAAACATATGCTGAGATTTCAGGACACTCGTAGTATTTTGGAAGCTTGGCAACCTCTTTCAAACGAAAGTGTGTTTCAACACTCCCTCCTAAGGCAACTTCAAGAGGAAACAAACCATACAGATAGAACTTAGAACTACTTTATTGTGTCAAGTTTCAAGGGGCTAGCACAAACCGTGTTTGATTTGGAGTTCCAAATCCATCTATCAATATAGGAGAAAACAGAGTGAAACCTGAAAATTCAACCTCTTACGGCCAACGAATGCTTCAACCTAGAAGAACGAAATTTGCTGAACCCAGTGGGATTGGTGTACTGCTCATTATCACCAAGTATCTTCAAGATTGGGTGAAAAAACATATGCTGAGATTTCAGGAAACTCGTAGTTTTTTGGAAGCTTGGCAACCCGTTTCAAACGAAAGTGTGTTTCACCACTCCCTCCTAGGGCTACTTCAAGAGGAAACAAACCATACACATAGAACTTAGAACTACTTTATTGTGTCAGGTTTCAAGGGGCTAGCACAATCCATGCTTGATTTAGAGTTCCAAATTCATGCATAAATATAGGAGAAAACAGCGTGAAACCCGAAATTTCATAATTTTATTGAAAATGAATGCTTCAACCTAGAAGAACGAAATTCGCTTAGCCAAGTGGGATTGGTGTACTCCTCATTACCACCAAGTATCTTCAAGATTGGGTGAAAAAACACATGCTGAGATTTCAGGACACTCGTAGTTTTTTGGAAGCTTGGCAACCCCTTTCAAACGAAAGTGTGCTTCACCACTCCCTCCTAGGGCAACTTCAAGAGGAATCAAACTGTACAGATAGAACTTAGAACTACTTTATTGTGTCAAGTTTCAAGGGGCTAGCACAAACCGTTCTTGATTTAGAGTTCCAAATTCATTTATCAATATAGGAGAAAACAGAGTGAAACCTGAAAATTCAAACTCTTATTGCACACGAATGCTTCAATCTAGAAGAACGAAATTTGCTGAGCCAAGTTGGCGTGGTGTACTGCTCATTACCACCAAGGATCTACAAGATTGGGTATAAAAACATAGGCTGAGATTTCAGGACACTCATAGTATTTTGGAAGCTTGGCAACCACTTTCAAACGAAAGTGTGTTTCACCACTAGCTCCTAAGGCAACTTCAAGAGGAAACAAACCATACAGATAGAACTTAGAACTACTTTATTGTGTCAAGTTTCAAATGGCTAGCATAAACCGTGCTTGATTTATAGTTCCAAATTCATCTATCAATATAGGAGAAAACAGAGTGAAACCTGAAAATTCAAACTCTTATTGCACACGAATGCTTCAACCTAGAAGAACGAAATTTGCTGAGCCAAGTGGGATTGGTGTACTGCTCATTACCACCAAGGATATTCAAGATTGGGTAAAAAAACATATGCTGAGATTTCAGGACACTCATAGTATTTTGGAAGCTTGGCAACCTCTTTCAAACGAAAGTGTGTTTTACCACTCCCTCCTAGGGAAACTTCAAGAGGAAACAAACCATACAGATAGAACTTAGAACTAATTTAGTGTGTCAAGTTTCAAGGGGCTAGCACAAACCGTGTTTGAGTTAGAGTTCCAAATTCATGTATAAATATAGGAGAAAACAGCGTGAAACCCGAAATTTCAAAATTTTATTGAAAACGAATGCTTCAACCTAGAAGCACGAAATTTTCTTAGCCAAGTGGGATTGGTGTACTCCTCATTACCACCAAGTATCTTCAAGATTGGGTGAAAAAACATATGCTGAGATTTCAGGACACTCGTAGTTTTTTGGAAGCTTGGCAACCCCTTTCAAATGAAAGTGTGCTTCACCACTCCCTCCTAGGGCAACTTCAAGAGGAAACAAACCGTACAGATAGAACTTAGAACTACTTTATTGTGTCAAGTTTCACGGGGCTAGCACAAACCGTTCTTGATTTAGAGTTCCAAATTCATGTATCAATATAGGAGAAAACAGAGTGAAACCTGTAAACTCAAACTCTTATTGCAAACGAATGCTTCAACCTAGAAGAACGAAATTTGCTGAGTCAAGTGGGATTGGTGTACTGCTCATTACCCCCAAGTATCTTCAAGATTGGGTGAAAAAACATATGCTGAGATTTCAGGACACTTGTAGTATTTTGGAAGCTTGGCAACCCCTTTCAATCGAAAGTGTGCTTCACCACTCCCTCCTAGGGCAACTTCAAGAGGAATCAAACCATATACATAGAACTTAGAACTACTTTATTGTGTCAAGTTTCAAGGGGCTAGCACAAACCGTGCTTGATTCAGAGTTCCAAATTCATGTATCAATATAGGAGAAAACAGAGTGAAACCTGAAAATTTAAACTCTTATTTCACACGAATGCTTCAACCTAGAAGAACGAAATTTGCTGAGCCAAGTGGGATTGGTGTACTGCTCATTACCACCAAGTATCTTCAAGATTGCTTGAGAAAACATATGCTGAGATTTCAGGACACTCGTAGTATTTTGGAAGCTTGGCAACCCCTTTCAATCGAAAGTGTGCTTCACCACTCCCTCCTAGGGCAACTTCAAGAGGAAACAAACCGTACAGATAGAACTTAGAACTACTTCATTGTGTCAAGTTTCAAGGGGCTAGCACAAACCGTGTTTGAGTTAGAGTTCCAAATTCATGTATAAATATAGGAGAAAACAGCGTGAAACCCGAAATTTCAAAATTTTATTGAAAACGAATGCTTCAAACTAGAAGAACGAAATTTGCTTAGCCAAGTGGGATTGGTGTACTGCTCATTACCACCAAGTATCTTCAAGATTGGGTGAAAAAACACATGCTGAGATTTCAGGACACTCGTAGTTTTTTGGAAGCTTGGCAACCCCTTTCAAACGAAAGTGTGCTTCACCACTCCCTCCTAGGGCAACTTCAAGAGGAATCAAACTGTACAGATAGAACTTAGAACTACTTTATTGTGTCAAGTTTCAAGGGGCTAGCACAAACCGTTCTTGATTTAGAGTTCCAAATTCATGTATCAATATAGGAGAAAACAGAGTGAAACCTGAAAATTCAAACTCTTATTGCACACGAATGCTTCAATCTAGAAGAACGAAATTTGCTGAGCCAAGTGGGCGTGGTGTACTGCTCATTACCACCAAGGATCTACAAGATTGGGTATAAAAACATAGGCTGAGATTTCAGGACACTCATAGTATTTTGGAAGCTTGGCAACCACTTTCAAACGAAAGTGTGTTTCACCACTAGCTCCTAAGGCAACTTCAAGAGGAAACAAACCATACAGATAGAACTTAGAACTACTTTATTGTGTCAAGTTTCAAGGGGCTAGCACAAACCGTGTTTGATTTGGAGTTCCAAATTCATCTATCAATATAGGAGAAAACAGAGTGAAACCTGAAAATTCAAACTCTTACTGCCAACGAATGCTTCAACCTAGAAGAACAAAATTTGCTGAGCCAAGTGGGATTGGTGTACTGCTCATTACCACCAAGGATATTCAAGATTGGGTAAAAAAACATATGCTGAGATTTCAGGACACTCGTAGTATTTTGGAAGCTTGGCAACCTCTTTCAAACGAAAGTGTGTTTCACCACTTTCTCCTAAGGCAACTTCAAGAGGAAACAAACCATACAGATAGAACTTAGAACTACTTTATTGTTTCAAGTTTCAAGGGGCTAGCACAAACCGTTCTTGATTTAGAGTTCCAAATTCACGTATCAATATAGGAGAAAACAGAGTGAAACCTGAAAATTCAAACTCTTATTGCAAACGAATGCTTCAACCTAGAAGAACGAAATTTGCTGAGCCAAGTGGGCTTGGTGTACTGCTCATTACCACCAAGGATCTTCCAGATTGGGTATAAAAACATATGCTGAGATTTCAGGACACTCGTAGTATTTTGGAAGCTTAGCAACCTCTTCCAAACGAAAGTGTGTTTCACCACTCCCTCCTAGGGAAACCTCAAGAGGAAACAAACCATACAGATAGAACTTAGAACTAATTTATTGTGTCAAGTTTCAAGGGGCTAGCACAAACCGTGTTTGAGTTAGAGTTCCAAATTCATGTATAAATATAGGAGAAAACAGCGTGAAACCCGAAATTTCAAAATTTTCTTGAAAACGAATGCTTCAACCTAGAAGAACGAAATTTGCTTAGCCAAGTGGGATTATTGTACTCCTCATTACCACCAAGTATCTTCAAGTTTGGGTGAAAAAACATATGCTGAGATTTCAGGACACTCGTAGTTTTTTGGAAGCTTGGCAACCCCTTTCAAATGAAAGTGTGCTTCACCACTCCCTCCTAGGGCAACTTCAAGAGGAAACAAAACCGTACAGATAGAACTTAGAACTACTTTATTGTGTCAAGTTTCACGGGGCTAGCACAAACCGTGCTTGATTTAGAGTTCCAAATTCATGTATCAATATAGGAGAAAACAGAGTGAAACCTGAAAACTCAAACTCTTATTGCAAACGAATGCTTCAACCTAGAAGAACGAAATTTGCTGAGTCAAGTGGGATTGGTGTACTGCTCATTACCCCCAAGTATCTTCAAGATTGGGTGAAAAAACATATGCTGAGATTTCAGGACACTCGTAGTATTTTGGAAGCTTGGCAACCTCTTCCAAAAGAAAGTGTGTTTCACCACTCCCTCCTAGGGCAACTTCAAGAGGAAACAAACCGTACAGATAGAACTTAGAACTACTTTATTGTGTCAAGTTTCAAGGGGCTAGCACAAACCGTTCTTGATTTAGAGTTCCAAATTCATTTATCAATATAGGAGAAAACAGAGTGAAACCTGAAAATTCAAACTCTTATTGCACACGAATGCTTCAACCTAGAAGAACGAAATTTGCTGAGCCAAGTGGGATTGGTGTACTGCTCATTATCACCAAGTATCTTCAAGAATGGGTGAAAAAACATATGCTGAGATTTCAGGACACTCGTAGTATTTTGGAAGCTTGGCAACCCGTTTCAAACGAAAGTGTGTTTCACCACTCCCTCCTAGGGCTACTTCAAGAGGAAACAAACCATACACATAGAACTTAGAACTACTTTATTGTGTCAAGTTTCAAGGGGCTAGCACAAACCGTGCTTGATTTAGAGTTCCAAATTCACGCATCAATATAGGAGAAAACAGAGTGAAACCTGAAAATTCAAACTCTTATTGCACACGAATGCTTCAACCTAGAAGAACGAAATTTGCTGAGCCAAGTGGGATTGGTGTACTGCTCATTACCACCAAGGATATTCAAGATTGGGTAAAAAAACATATGCTGAGATTTCAGGACACTCGTAGTATTTTGGAAGCTTGGCAACCTCTTTCAAACGAAAGTGTGTTTCACCACTTTCTCCTAAGGCAACTTCAAGAGGAAACAAACCATACAGATAGAACTTAGAACTACTTTATTGTGTCAAGTTTTCAAGGGGCTAGCACAAACCGTTCTTGATTTAGAGTTCCAAATTCACGTATCAATATAGGAGAAAACAGAGTGAAACCTGAAAATTCAAACTCTTATTGCAAACGAATGCTTCAACCTAGAAGAACGAAATTTGCTGAGCCAAGTGGGCTTGGTGTACTGCTCATTACCACCAAGGATCTTCAAGATTGGGTATAAAAACATATGCTGAGATTTCAGGACACTCGTAGTATTTTGGAAGCTTGGCAACCTCTTCGAAACGAAAGTGTGTTTCACCACTCCCTCCTAGGGAAACTTCAATTGGACACAAACCATACAGATAGAACTTAGAACTACTTTATTGTGTCAAGTTTCAAGGGGCTAGCACAAACCGTGTTTGATTTGGAGTTCCAAATTCATCTATCAATATAGGAGAAAACAGAGTGAAACCTCAAATTTCCAACTCTTACTGCCAACGAATGCTTCAACCTAGAAGAACGAAATTTGCTGAGCCAAGTGGGATTGGTGTACTGCTCCTTACTACCAAGTATCTTCAAGATTGGGTGAAAAAACATATGCTGAGATTTCAGGACACTCGTAGTATTTTGGAAGCTTGGCAACCACTTCCAAACGAAAGTGTGTTTCACCACTCCCTCCTAGGGAAACTTCAAGAGGAAACAAACCATACAGATAGAACTTAGAACTAATTTATTGTGTCAAGTTTCACGGGGCTAGCACAAACCGTGTTTGAGTTAGAGTTCCAAATTCATGTATAAATATAGGAGAAAACAGCGTGAAACCCTAAATTTCAAAATTTTATTGAAAACGAATGCTTCAACCTAGAAGAACGAAATTTGCTTAGCCAAGTGGGATTGGTGTACTGCTCATTACCACCAAGTATCTTCAAGATTGGGTGAAAAAACCTATGCTGAAATTTCAGGACACTCGTAGTTTTTTGGAAGCTTGGCAACCCCTTTCAAATGAAAGTGTGCTTCACCACTCCCTCCTAGGGCAACTTCAAGAGGAAACAAACCGTACAGATAGAACTTAGAACTACTTTATTGTGTCAAGTTTCACGGGGCTAGCACAAACCGTGTTTGATTTGGAGTTCCAAATTCATGTATCAATATAGGAGGAAACAGAGTGAAACCTGAAAACTCAAACTCTTATTGCAAACGAATGCTTCAACCTAGAAGAACGAAATTGGCTGAGCCAAGTGGGATTGGTGTACTGCTCATTACCCCCAAGTATCTTCAAGATTGGGTGAAAAAACATATGCTGAGATTTCAGGACACTCGTAGTATTTTGGAAGCTTGGCAACCTCTTCCAAACGAAAGTGTGTTTCACAACTCCCTCCTAGGGCTACTTCAAGAGGAAACAAACCATACAGATAGAACTTAGAACTACTTTATTGTGTCAAGTTTCAAGGGGCTAGCAAAACCGTGCTTGATTTAGAGTTCCAAATTCATGTATCAATATAGGAGAAAACAGAGTGAAACCTGAAAATTCAAACTATTATTGCAAACGAATGCTCCAACCTAGAAGAATGAAATTTACTGAGCCAAGTGGGATTGGTGTACTGCTCATTACCACCAAGTATCTTCAAGACTGGGTGAAAAAACGTATGCTGAGATTTCATGACACTTGTAGTATTTTGGAAGCTTGGCAAACTCTTCCAAACGAAAGTGTGTTTCACAACTCCCTCCTAGGGAAACTTCAATTGGACACAAACCATACACATAGAACTTAGAACTACTTTATTGTGTGAAGTTTCAACGGGCTAGCACAATCCGTGCTTGATTTAGAGTTCCAAATTCATGTATCAATATAAGAGAAAACAGAGTGAAACCTGAAAATTCAAACTCTTATTGGAAACGAATGCTTCAACCTAGAAGAACGAAATTTGCTGAGCCAAGTGGGATTGGTGTACTGCTCATTACCACCAAGTATCTTCAAGATTGGGTGAAAAAACATATGCTGAGATTTCAGGACACTCGTAGTATTTTGGAAGCTTGGCAACCCCTTTCAATCGAAAGTGTGCTTCACCACTCCCTCCTAGGGCAACTTCAAGAGGAAACAAACCGTACAGATAGAACTTAGAACTACTTTATTGTGTCAAGTTTCAAGGGGCTAGCACAAACCGTGTTTGAGTTAGAGTTCCAAATTCATGTATAAATATAGGAGCAAACAGCGTGTAACCTGAAATCTCAAAATTTTATTGAAAACGAATGCTTCAACATAGAAGAACGAAATTTGCTTAGCCAAGTGGGATTGGTGTACTGCTCATTACCACCAAGTATCTTCAAGATTGGGTGAAAAAAACTATGCTGAGATTTCAGGACACTCGTAGATTTTGGAAGCTTGGCAACCCCTTTCAATCGAAAGTGTGCTTCACCACTCCCTCCTAGGGCAACTTCAAGAGGAAACAAACCGTACAGATAGAACTTAGAACTACTTTATTTTGTCAAGTTTCAAGGGGCTAGCACAAACCGTTCTTGATTTAGAGTTCCAAATTCATTTATCAATATAGGAGAAAACAGAGTGAAACCTGAAAATTCAAACTCTTTTTGCACACGAATGCTTCAACCTAGAAGAACGAAATTTGCTGAGCCAAGTGGGATTGGTGTACTGCTCATTACCACCATGGATCTTCAAGATTGGGTATAAAAACATATGCTGAGATTTCAGGACACTCATAGTATTTTGGAAGTTTGGCAACCTCTTTCAAACGAAAGTGTGTTTCACCACTCCCTCCTAAGGCAACTTCAAGAGGAAACAAACCATACAGATAGAACTTAGAACTACTTTATTGTGTCAAGTTTCAAGGGGCTAGCACAAACCGTGTTTGATTTGGAGTTCCAAATTCATCTATCAATATAGGAGAAAACAGAGTGAAACCTGAAAATTCAAACTCTTACTGCCAACGAATGCTTCAACCTAGAAGAACGAAATTTGCTGAACCCAGTGGGATTGGTGTACTGCTCATTATCACCAAGTATCTTCAAGAATGGGTGAAAAAACATATGCTGAGATTTCAGGACACTCGTAGTATTTTGGAAGCTTGGCAACCCGTTTCAAACGAAAGTGTGTTTCACCACTCCCTCCTAGGGCTACTTGAAGAGGAAACAAACCATACACATAGAACTTAGAACTACTTTATTGTGTCAAGTTTCAAGGGGCTAGCACAAACCGTGCTTGATTTAGAGTTCCAAATTCATGTATCAATATAGGAGAAAACAGAGTGAAACCTGAAAATTCAAACTCTTATTGCACACGAATGCTTCAACCTAGAAGAACGAAATTTGCTGAGCCAAGTGGGATTGGTGTACTACTCATTACCACCAAGGATATTCAAGATTGGGTAAAAAAACATATGCTGAGATTTCAGGACACTCTTAGTATTTTGGAAGCTTGGCAACCTCTTTCAAACGAAAGTGTGTTTCACCACTCCCTCCTAAGGCAACTTCAAGAGGAAACAAACCATACAGATAGAACATAGAACTACTTTATTGTGTCAAGTTTCAAGGGGCTAGCACAAACCGTTCTTGATTTAGAGTTCCAAATTCACGCATCAATATAGGAGAAAACAGAGTGAAACCTGAAAATTCAAACTGTTATTGCAAACGAATGATTCAACCTAGAATAACGAAATTTGCTGAGCCAAGTGGGATTGGTGTACTGCTCCTTACTACCAAGTATCTTCAAGATTGGGTGAAAAAACATATGCTGAGATTTCAGGACACTCGTAGTATTTTGGAAGCTTGGCAACCACTTCCAAACAAAAGTGTGTTTCACCACTCCCTCCTAGGGAAACTTCAAGAGGAAACAAACCATACAGATAGAACTTAGAACTAATTTATTGTGTCAAGTTTCAAGGGGCTAGCACAAACCGTGTTTGAGTTAGAGTTCCAAATTCATGTATAAATATAGGAGAAAACAGCGTGAAACCCGAAATTTCAAAATTTTATTGAAAACGAATGCTTCAACCTAGAAGAACGAAATTTGCTTAGCCAAATGGGATTGGTGTACTGCTCATTACCACCAAGTATCTTCAAGATTGGGTGAAAAAACCTATGCTGAGATTTCAGGACACTCGTAGTTTTTTGGAAGCTTGGCAACCCCTTTCAAATGAAAGTGTGCTTCACCACTCCCTCCTAGGGCAACTTCAAGAGGAAACAAACCATACAGATAGAACTTAGAACTAATTTATTGTGTCAAGTTTCACGGGGCTAGCACAAACCGTGTTTGATTTGGAGTTCCAAATTCATGTATCAATATAGGAGGAATCAGAGTGAAACCTGAAAACTCAAACTCTTATTGCAAACGAATGCTTCAACCTAGAAGAACGAAATTGGCTGAGCCAAGTGGGATTGGTGTACTGCTCATTACCCCCAAGTATCTTCAAGATTGGGTGAAAAAACATATGCTGAGATTTCAGGACACTCGTAGTATTTTGGAAGCTTGGCAACCTCTTCCAAACGAAAGTGTGTTTCACAACTCCCTCCTAGGGCTACTTCAAGAGGAAACAAACCATACAGATAGAACTTAGAACTACTTTATTGTGTCAAGTTTCAAGGGGCTAGCACAACCGTGCTTGATTTAGAGTTCCAAATTCATGTATCAATATAGGAGAAAACAGAGTGAAACCTGAAAATTCAAACTATTATTGCAAACGAATGCTCCAACCTAGAAGAATGAAATTTACTGAGCCAAGTGGGATTGGTGTACTGCTCATTACCACCAAGTATCTTCAAGATTGGGTGAAAAAACGTATGCTGAGATTTCAGGACACTTGTAGTATTTTGGAAGCTTGGCAAACTCTTCCAAACGAAAGTGTGTTTCACCACTCCCTCCTAGGGAAACTTCAATTGGACACAAACCATACACATAGAACTTAGAACTAATTTATTGTGTCAAGTTTCAAGGGGCTAGCACAAACCGTGCTTGATTTAGAGTTCCAAATTCATGTATCAATACCGGAGAAAACAGAGTGAAACCTGAAAATTGAAACTCTTATTGCAAACGAATGCTCCAACCTAGAAGAATGAAATTTACTGAGCCAAGTGGGATTTGTGTACTGCTCAGTACCACCAAGTATCTTCAAGATTGGGTGAAAAAACGTATGCTGACATTTCAGGACACATGTAGTATTTTGGAAGCTTGGCAACCTCTTCCAAACGAAAGTGTGTTTCACAACTTCCTCCTAGGGAAACTTCAATTGGACACAAACCATATACATAGTACTTAGAACTACTTTATTGTGTCAAGTTTCAAGGGGCTAGCACAAACCGTGTTTGATTTGGAGTTCCAAATCCATCTATCAATATAGGAGAAAACAGAGTGAAACCTGAAAATTCAAACTCTTACTGCCAACGAATGCTTCAACCTAGAAGAACGAAATTTGCTGAACCCAGTGGGATTGGTGTACTGCTCATTATCACCAAGTACCTTCAAGAATGGGTGAAAAAACATATGCTGAGATTTCAGGACACTCGTAGTTTTTTGGAAGCTTGGCAACCCGTTTCAAACGAAAGTGTGTTTAGCCACTCCCTCCTAGGGCTACTTCAAGAGGAAACAAACCATACACATAGAACTTAGAACTACTTTTTTTGTGTCAAGTTTAAAGGTGCTAGCACAAACCGTGCTTGATTTAGAGTTCCAAATTCATGTATCAATATAGGAGAAAACAGAGTCAAACCTGAAAATTCAAACTCTTATTGCACACGAATGCTTCAACCGAGAAGAACGAAATTTGCTGAGCCAAGTGGGATTGGTGTACTGCTCATTACCACCAAGGATATTCCAGATTGGGTAAAAAAACATATGCTGAGATTTCAGGACACTCGTAGTATTTTGGAAGCTTGGCAACCTCTTTCAAACGAAAGTGTGTTTCACCACTCCCTCCTAAGGCAACTTCAAGAGGAAAGAAACCATACAGATAGAACTTAGAACTACTTTATTGTGTCAAGTTTCAAGGGGCTAGCACAAACTATGCTTGATTTAGAGTTCCAAATTCATGTATCAATATAGGAGAAAACAGAGTGAAACCTGAAAATTCAACCTCTTACTGCCAACGAATGCTTCAACCTAGAAGAACGAAATTTGCTGAACCCAGTGGGATTGGTTTACTGCCCATTATCACCAAGTATCTTCAAGATTGGGTGAAAAAACATATGCTGAGATTTCAGTACACTCGTAGTATTTTGGAAGCTTGGCAACCCCTTTCAATCGAAAGTGTGCTTTACCACTCCCTCCTAGGGCAACTTCAAGAGGAAACAAACCGTACAGATAGAACTTAGAACTACTTTATTGTGTCAAGTTTCAAGGGGCTAGCACAACCGTGCTTGATTTAGAGTTCCAAATTCATGTATCAATATAGGAGAAAACAGAGTGAAACCAGAAAATTCAAACTATTATTGCAAACGAATGCTCCAACCTAGAAGAATGAAATTTACTGAGCCAAGTGGGATTGGTGTACTGCTCATTACCACCAAGTATCTTCAAGACTGGGTGAAAAAACGTATGCTGAGATTTCAGGACACTTGTAGTATTTTGGAAGCTTGGCAAACTCTTCCAAACGAAAGTGTGTTTCACAACTCCCTCCTAGGGAAACTTCAATTGGACACAAACCATACACATAGAACTTAGAACTACTTTATTGTGTGAAGTTTCAACGGGCTAGCACAATCCGTGCTTGATTTAGAGTTCCAAATTCATGTATCAATATAAGAGAAAACAGAGTGAAACCTGAAAATTCAAACTCTTATTGGAAACGAATGCTTCAACCTAGAAGAACGAAATTTGCTGAGCCAAGTGGGATTGGTGTACTGCTCATTACCACCAAGTATCTTCAAGATTGGGTGAAAAAACATATGCTGAGATTTCAGGACACTCGTAGTATTTTGGAAGCTTGGCAACCCCTTTCAATCGAAAGTGTGCTTCACCACTCCCTCCTAGGGCAACTTCAAGAGGAAACAAACCGTACAGATAGAACTTAGAACTACTTTATTGTGTCAAGTTTCAAGGGGCTAGCACAAACCGTGTTTGAGTTAGAGTTCCAAATTCATGTATAAATATAGGAGCAAACAGCGTGAAACCCGAAATTTCAAAATTTTATTGAAAACGAATGCTTCAACCTAGAAGAACGAAATTTGCTTAGCCAAGTGGGATTGGTGTACTGCTCATTACCACCAAGTATCTTCAAGATTGGGTGAAAAAAACTATGCTGAGATTTCAGGACACTCGTAGATTTTGGAAGCTTGGCAACCCCTTTCAATCGAAAGTGTGCTTCACCACTCCCTCCTAGGGCAACTTCAAGAGGAAACAAACCGTACAGATAGAACTTAGAACTACTTTATTTTGTCAAGTTTCAAGGGGCTAGCACAAACCGTTCTTGATTTAGAGTTCCAAATTCATTTATCAATATAGGAGAAAACAGAGTGAAACCTGAAAATTCAAACTCTTTTTGCACACGAATGCTTCAACCTAGAAGAACGAAATTTGCTGAACCCAGTGGGATTGGTGTACTGCTCATTATCCCCAAGTATCTTCAAGAATGGGTGAAAAAACATATGCTGAGATTTCAGGACACTCGTAGTATTTTGGAAGCTTGGCAACCCGTTTCAAACGAAAGTGTGTTTCACCACTCCCTCCTAGGGCTACTTGAAGAGGAAACAAACCATACACATAGAACTTAGAACTACTTTATTGTGTCAAGTTTCAAGGGGCTAGCACAAACCGTGCTTGATTTAGAGTTCCAAATTCATGTATCAATATAGGAGAAAACAGAGTGAAACCTGAAAATTCAAACTCTTATTGCACACGAATGCTTCAACCTAGAAGAACGAAATTTGCTGAGCCAAGTGGGATTGGTGTACTGCTCATTACCACCAAGGATATTCAAGATTGGGTAAAAAAACATATGCTGAGATTTCAGGACACTCTTAGTATTTTGGAAGCTTGGCAACCTCTTTCAAACGAAAGTGTGTTTCACCACTCCCTCCTAAGGCAACTTCAAGAGGAAACAAACCATACAGATAGAACATAGAACTACTTTATTGTGTCAAGTTTCAAGGGGCTACCACAAACCGTTCTTGATTTAGAGTTCCAAATTCACGCATCAATATAGGAGAAAACAGAGTGAAACCTGAAATTTCAAACTGTTATTGCAAACGAATGCTTCAACCTAGAATAACGAAATTTGCTGAGCCAAGTGGGATTGGTGTACTGCTCCTTACTACCAAGTATCTTCAAGATTGGGTGAAAAAACATATGCTGAGATTTCAGGACACTCGTAGTATTTTGGAAGCTTGGCAACCACTTCCAAACAAAAGTGTGTTTCACCACTCCCTCCTAGGGAAACTTCAAGAGGAAACAAACCATACAGATAGAACTTAGAACTAATTTATTGTGTCAAGTTTCAAGGGGCTAGCACAAACCGTGTTTGAGTTAGAGTTCCAAATTCATGTATAAATATAGGAGAAAACAGCGTGAAACCCGAAATTTCAAAATTTTATTGAAAACGAATGCTTCAACCTAGAAGAACGAAATTTGCTTAGCCAAATGGGATTGGTGTACTGCTCATTACCACCAAGTATCTTCAAGATTGGGTGAAAAAACCTATGCTGAGATTTCAGGACACTCGTAGTTTTTTGGAAGCTTGGCAACCCCTTTCAAATGAAAGTGTGCTTCACCACTCCCTCCTAGGGCAACTTCAAGAGGAAACAAACCGTACAGATAGAACTTAGAACTACTTTATTGTGTCAAGTTTCACGGGGCTAGCACAAACCGTGTTTGATTTGGAGTTCCAAATTCATGTATCAATATAGGAGGAAACAGAGTGAAACCTGAAAACTCAAACTCTTATTGCAAACGAATGCTTCAACCTAGAAGAACGAAATTGGCTGAGCCAAGTGGGATTGGTGTACTGCTCATTACCCCCAAGTATCTTCAAGATTGGGTGAAAAAACATATGCTGAGATTTCAGGACACTCGTAGTATTTTGGAAGCTTGTCAACCTCTTCCAAACGAAAGTGTGTTTCACAACTCCCTCCTAGGGCTACTTCAAGAGGAAACAAACCATACAGATAGAACTTAGAACTACTTTATTGTGTCAAGTTTCAAAGGGCTAGCACAACCGTGCTTGATTTAGAGTTCCAAATTCATGTATCAATATAGGAGAAAACAGAGTGAAACCTGAAAATTCAAACTATTATTGCAAACGAATGCTCCAACCTAGAAGAATGAAATTTACTGAGCCAAGTGGGATTGGTGTACTGCTCATTACCACCAAGTATCTTCAAGATTGGGTGAAAAAACGTATGCTGAGATTTCAGGACACTTGTAGTATTTTGGAAGCTTGGCAAACTCTTCCAAACGAAAGTGTGTTTCACCACTCCCTCCTAGGGAAACTTCAATTGGACACAAACCATACACATAGAACTTAGAACTAATTTATTGTGTCAAGTTTCAAGGGGCTAGCACAAACCGTGCTTGATTTAGAGTTCCAAATTCATGTATCAATACAGGAGAAAACAGAGTGAAACCTGAAAATTGAAACTCTTATTGCAAACGAATGCTCCAACCTAGAAGAATGAAATTTACTGAGCCAAGTGGGATTTGTGTACTGCTCAGTACCACCAAGAATCTTCAAGATTGGGTGAAAAAACGTATGCTGACATTTCAGGACACCTGTAGTATTTTGGAAGCTTGGCAACCTCTTCCAAACGAAAGTGTGTTTCACAACTTCCTCCTAGGGAAACTTCAATTGGACACAAACCATATACATAGTACTTAGAACTACTTTATTGTGTCAAGTTTCAAGGGGCTAGCACAAACCGTGTTTGATTTGGAGTTCCAAATCCATCTATCAATATAGGAGAAAACAGAGTGAAACCTGAAAATTCAAACTCTTACTGCCAACGAATGCTTCAACCTAGAAGAACGAAATTTGCTGAACCCAGTGGGATTGGTGTACTGCTCATTATCACCAAGTATCTTCAAGAATGGGTGAAAAAACATATGCTGAGATTTCAGGACACTCGTAGTTTTTTGGAAGCTTGGCAACCCGTTTCAAACGAAAGTGTGTTTCGCCACTCCCTCCTAGGGCTACTTCAAGAGGAAACAAACCATACACATAGAACTTAGAACTACTTTTTTTGTGTCAAGTTTAAAGGTGCTAGCACAAACCGTGCTTGATTTAGAGTTCCAAATTCATGTATCAATATAGGAGAAAACAGAGTCAAACCTGAAAATTCAAACTCTTATTGCACACGAATGCTTCAACCGAGAAGAACGAAATTTGCTGAGCCAAGTGGGATTGGTGTACTGCTCATTACCACCAAGGATATTCCAGATTGGGTAAAAAAACATATGCTGAGATTTCAGGACACTCGTAGTATTTTGGAAGCTTGGCAACCTCTTTCAAACGAAAGTGTGTTTCACCACTCCCTCCTAAGGCAACTTCAAGAGGAAAGAAACCATACAGATAGAACTTAGAACTACTTTATTGTGTCAAGTTTCAAGGGGCTAGCACAAACTATGCTTGATTTAGAGTTACAAATTCATGTATCAATATAGGAGAAAACAGAGTGAAACCTGAAAATTCAACCTCTTACTGCCAACGAATGCATCAACCTAGAAGAACGAAATTTGCTGAACCCAGTGGGATTGGTGTTCTGCTCATTACCCCCAAGTATCTTCAAGATTGGGTGAAAAAACATATGCTGAGATTTCAGGACACTCGTAGTATTTTGGAAGCTTGGCAACCCCTTTCAATCGAAAGTGTGCTTTACCACTCCCTCCTAGGGCAACTTCAAGAGGAAACAAACCGTACAGATAGAACTTAGAACTACTTTATTGTGTCAAGATTCAAGGAGCTAGCAAAAAACCGTATTTGAGTTAGAGTTCCAAATTCATGTATCAATATAAGAGAAAACAGAGTGAAACCTGAAAATTCAAACTCTTATTGGAAACGAATGCATCAACCTAGAAGAACGAAATTTGCTGAGCCAAGTGGGATTGGTGTACTGCTCATTACCACCAATTATCTTCAAGATTGGGTGAAAAAACATATGCTGAGATTTCAGGACACTCGTAGATTTTTGGAAGCTTGGCAACACCTTTCAAACGAAAGTGTTCTTCACCACTCCCTCCTAGGGCAACTTCAAGAGGAAACAAACCGAACAGATAGAACTTAGAACTACTTTATTGTGTCAAGTTTCAAGGGGCTAGCACAAACCGTGTTTGATTTGGAGTTCCAAATTCATCTATCAATATAGGAGAAAACAGAGTGAAAAATGAAAATTCAAACTCTTACTGCCAACGAATGCTTCAACCTAGAAGAACGAAATTTGCTGAACCCAGTGGGATTGGTGTTCTGCTCATTACCCCCAAGTATCTTCAAGATTGGGTGAAAAAACATATGCTGAGATTTCAGGACACTCGTAGTATTTAGGAAGCTTGGCAACCCCTTTCAATCGAAAGTGTGCTTTACCACTCCCTCCTAGGGCAACTTCAAGAGGAAACAAACCGTACAGATAGAACTTAGAACTACTTTATTGTGTCAAGATTCAAGGAGCTAGCAAAAAACCGTGCTTGAGTTAGAGTTCCAAATTCATGTATAAATATAGGAGAAAACAGCGTGAAACCCGAAATTTCAAAATTTTATTGAAAACGAATGCTTCAACCTAGAAGAACGAAATTTGCTGAGCCAAGTGGGATTGGTGTACTGCTCATTACCACCAAGGATCTTCAAGATTGGGTGAAAAAACACATGCTGAGATTTCAGGACACTCGTAGTTTTCTGGAAGCTTGGCAACCCCTTTCAAACAAATGTGTGCTTCACCACTCCCTCCTAGGGCAACTTCAAGAGGAATCAAACCGTACAGACAGAACTTAGAACTACTTTATTGTGTCAAGTTTCAAGGGGCTAGCACAAACCGTTCTTGATTTAGAGTTCCAAATTCATTTATCAATATAGGAGAAAACAGAGTGAAACCTGAAAATTCAAACTCTTATTGCACACGAATGCTTCAACCTAGAAGAACGAAATTTGCTGGGCCAAGTGGGATTGGTGTACTGCTCATTACCACCAAGGATATTCAAGATTGGGTAAAAAAAATATGCTGATATTTCAGGACACTCGTAGTATTTTGGAAGCTTGGCAACCTCTTTCAAACCAAAGTGTGTTTCACCACTCCCTCCTAAGGCAACTTCAAGAGGAAACAAACCATACAGATAGAACTTAGAACTACTTTATTGTGTCAAGTTTCAAGGGGCTAGCACAAACCGTTCTTGATTTAGAGTTCCAAATTCACGTATCAATATAGGAGAAAACAGAGTGAAACCTGAAAATTCAAACTCTTATTGCAAACGAATGCTTCAACCTAGAAGAACGAAATTTGCTGAGCCAAGTGGGCTTGGTGTACTGCTCATTACCACCGAGTATCTTCAAGATTGGGTGAAAAAACATATGCTGAGATTTCAGGACACTCGTAGTATTTTGGAAGCTTGGCAACCTCTTCCAAACAAAGTGTGTTTCACCACTCCCTCCTAGGGAAACTTCAATTGGACACAAACCATACAGATAGAACTTAGAACTACTTTATTGTGTCAAGTTTCAAGGGGCTAGCACAAACCCTGTTTGATTTGGAGTTCCAAATTCATCTATCAATATAGGAGAAAACAGAGTGAAACCTCAAATTTCAAACTCTTACTGCCAACGAATGCTTCAACCCAGAAGAACGAAATTTGCTGAGCCAAGTGGGATTGGTGTACTGCTCCTTACTACCAAGTATCTTCAAGATTGCGTGAAAAAACATATGCTGAGATTTCAGGACACTCGTAGTATTTTGGAAGCTTGGCAACCTCTTCCAAACGAAAGTGTGTTTCACCACTCCCTCCTAGGGAAACTTCAAGAGGAAACAAACCGTACAGATAGAACTTAGAACTACTTTATTGTGTCAAGTTTCAAGGGGCTAGCACAAACCGTGTTTGAGTTAGAGTTCCAAATTCATGTATAAATATAGGAGAAAACAGCGTGAAACCCGAAATTTCAAAATTTTATTGAAAACGAATGCTTCAACCTAGAAGAACGAAATTTGCTTAGCCAAGTGGGATTGGTGTACTGCTCATAACCACCAAGTATCTTGAAGATTGGGTGAAAAAACCTATGCTGAGATTTCAGGACACTCGTAGTTTTTTGGAAGCTTGGCAACCCCTTTCAAATGAAAGTGTGCTTCACCACTCCCTCCTAGGGCAACTTCAAGAGGAAACAAACCGTACAGATAGAACTTAGAACTACTCTATTGTGTCAAGTTTCATGGGGCTAGCACAAACCGTTCTTGATTTAGAGTTCCAAATTCATGTATCAATATAGGAGAAAACAGAGTGAAACCCGAAAACTCAAAGTCTTTTTGCAAACGAATGCTTCAACCTAGAAGAACGAAATTTGCTGAGTCAAGTGGGATTGGTGTACTGCTCATTACCCCCAAGTATCTTCAAGATTGGGTGAAAAAACATATGCTGAGATTTCAGGACACTCGTAGTATTTTGGATGCTTGGCAACCTCTTCCAAACGAAAGTGTGTTTCACAACTCCCTCCTAGGGCTACTTCAAGAGGAAACAAACCATACAGATAGAACTTAGAACTACTTTATTGTGTCAAGTTTCAAAAGGCTAGCACAAACCGTGCTTGATTTAGAGTTCCAAATTCATGTATCAATATAGGAGAAAACAGAGTAAAACCTGAAAATTCAAACTCTTATTGCAAACGAATGCTCCAACCTAGAAGAATGAAATTTCCTGAGCCAAGTGGGATTGGTGTACTGCTCATTACCACCAAGTATCTTCAAGATTGGGTGAAAAAACGTATGCTGAGATTTCAGGACACTTGTAGTATTTTGGAAACTTGGCAACCTCTTCCAAACGAAAGTGTGTTTCACAACTCCCTCCTAGGGAAACTTCAATTGGACACAAACCATACACATAGAACTTAGAACTACTTTATTGTGTCAAGTTTCAAGGGGCTAGCACAAACCGTGTTTGATTTGGAGTTCCAAATCCATGTATCAATATAGGAGAAAACAGAGTGAAACCTGAAAATTCAAACTCTTACTGCCAACGAATGCTTCAACCTAGAAGAACGAAATTTGCTGAACCCAGTGGGATTGGTGTACTGCTCATTATCACCAAGCATCTTCAAGAATGGGTGAAAAAACATATGCTGAGATTTCAGGAGACTCGTAGTTTTTTGGAAGCTTGGTAACCCGTTTCAAACGAAAGTGTGTTTCACCACTCCCTCCTAGGGCTACTTCAAGAGGAAACAAACCATACACATATAACTTAGAACTACTTTATTGTGTCAAGTTTCAAGAGGCTAGCACAAACCGTGTTTGAGTTAGAGTTCCAAATTCATGTATAAATATAGGAGAAAACAGCGTGAAACCCGAAATTTCAAAATTTTATTGAAAACGAATGCTTCAACCTAGAAGAACGAAATTTGCTGAACCCAGTGGGATTGGTGTACTGCTCATTATCACCAAATATCTTCAAGAATGGGTGAAAAAACATATGCTGAGATTTTAGGACACTCGTAGTTTTTTGGAAGCTTGGCAACCCGTTTCAAACGAAAGTGTGTTTCACCACTCCCTCCTAGGGCTACTTCAAGAGGAAAAAAACAATACACATAGAACTTAGAACTACTTTATTGTGTCAAGTTTCAAGGAGCTAGCACAAACCGTGCTTGATTTAGAGTTCCAAATTCATGTATCAATATAGGAGAAAACAGAGTGAAACCTGAAAATTCAAACTCTTATTGCACACGAATGCTTCAACCTAGAAGAACGAAATTTGCTGAGCCAACTGGGATTGGTGTACTGCTCATTACCACCAAGGATATTCAAGATTGGGTAAAAAAACATATGCTGAGATTTCAGTACACTCTTAGTATTTTGGAAGCTTGGCAACCTCTTTCAAACGAAAGTGTGTTTCACCACTCCCTCCAAAGGCAACTTCAAGCTGAAACAAACCATACAGATAGAACTTAGAACTACTTTATTGGGTCAAGTTTCAAGGGGCTAGCACAAACCGTTCTTGATTTAGAGTTCCAAATTCATGTATCAATATAGGAGAAAACAGAGTGAAACCTGAAAATTCAAACTCTTATTGCAAACGAATGCTCCAACCTAGAAGAATGAAATTTAATGAGCCAAGTGGGATTGGTGTACTGCTCATTACCACCAAGTATCTTCAAGATTGGGTGAAAAAACATATGCTGAGATTTCAGGACACTCGTAGTATTTTGGAAGCTTGGAAACCTCTTCCAAACGAAAGTGTGTTTCACCACTCCCTCCTAGGGAAACTTCAAGAGGAAACAAACCATACAGATAGAACTTAGAACTAATTTATTGTGTCAAGTTTCAAGGGGCTAGCACAAACCGTGTTTGAGTTAGAGTTCCAAATTCATGTATAAATATAGGAGAAAACAGCGTGAAACCCGAAATTTCAAAATTTTATTGAAAACGAATGCTTCAACCTAGAAGAACGAAATTTGCTTAGCCATGTGGGATTGGTGTACTGCTCATTACCACCAAGTATCTTCAAGATTGGGTGAAAAAACCTATGCTGAGATTTCAGGACACTCGTAGTTTTTTGGAAGCTTGGCAACCCCTTTCAAATGAAAGTGTGCTTCACCACTCCCTCCTAGGGAAACTTCAATTGGACACAAACCATACACATAGAACTTAGAACTACTTTATTGTGTCAAGTTTCAAGGGGCTAGCACAAACCGTGTTTGATTTGGAGTTCCAAATCCATCTATCAATATAGGAGAAAACAGAGTGAAACCTGAAAATTCAAACTCTTACTGCCAACGAATGCTTCAACCTAGAAGAACGAAATTTGCTGAACCCAGTGCGACTGGTGTACTGCTCATTATCACCAAGTATATTCAAGATTGGGTGAAAAAACATATGCTGAGATTTCAGGACACTCGTAGTTTTTTGGAAGCTTGGCAACCCGATTCAAACGAAAGTGTGTTTCACCACTCCCTCCTAGGGCTACTTCAAGAGGAAACAAACCATACACATAGAACTTAGAACTACTTTTTTGTTTCAAGTTTCAAGGGGCTAGTACAATCCGTGCTTGATTTAGAGTTCCAAATTCATGTATCAATATAAGAGAAAACAGAGTGAAACATGAAAATTCAAACTCTTATTGGAAACGAATGCTTCAACCTAGAAGAACAAAATTTGCTGAGCCAAGTGGGATTGGTGTACTGCTCATTACCACCAAGTATCTTCAAGATTGGGTGAAAAAACATATGCTGAGATTTCAGGACACTCGTAGTTTTTTGGAAGCTTGGCAACACTTTTCAAACGAAAGTGTGCTTCACCACTCCCTCCTAGGGCAACTTCAAGAGGAAACAAACCGATCAGATAGAACTTAGAACTACTTTATTGTGTCAAGTTTCAAGGGGCTAGCACAAACCGTGTTTGATTTGGAGTTCCAAATTCATCTATCAATATAGAAGAAAACAGAGTGAAACCTGAAAATTCAAACTCTTACTACAAACGAATGCTTCAACCTAGAAGAACGAAATCTGCTGAACCCAGTGGGATTGGTGTACATCTCATTACCCCCAAGTATCTTCAAGATTGGGTGAAAAAACATATGCTGCGATTTCAGGACACTCGTAGTATTTTGGAAGCTTGGCAACCCCTTTCAATCGAAAGTGTGCTTCACCACTCCCTCCTAGGGCAACTTCAAGAGGAAACAAACCGTACAGATAGAACTTAGAACTACTTTATTGTGTCAAGTTTCAAGGGGCTAGAACAAACCGTGTTTGAGTTAGAGTTCCAAATTCATGTATAAATACAGGAGAAAACAGCGTGAAACCCGAATTTCAAAATTGTATTGAAAACGAATGCTTCAACCTAGAAGAACGAAATTTGCTTAGCCAAGTGGGATTGGTGTACTGCTCATTACCACCAAGTATCTTCAAGATTGGGTGAAAAAACACATGCTGAGATTTCAGGACACTCGTAGTTTTTTGGAAGCTTGGCAACCCCTTTCAAACGAAAGTGTGCTTCACCATTCCCTCCTAGGGAAACTTCAATTGGACACACACCATACAAATAGAACTTAGAACTACTTTATTGTGTCAAGTTTCAAGGGGCTAGCACAATCCGTGCTTGATTTAGAGTTCCAAATTCATGTATCAATATAGGAGAAAACAGAGTGAAACCTGAAAATTCAAACTCTTATTGCACACGAATGCTTCAACCTAGAAGAACGAAATTTGCTGAGCCAAGTGGGTTGGTGTACTGCTCATTACCACCAAGTATCTTCAAGATTGGGTGAAAAAACATATGCTGAGATTTCAGGACACTCGTAGTATTTTGGAAGCTTGGCAACCTCTTCCAAACGAAAGTGTGTTTCACCACTCCCTCCTAGGGAAACTTCAATTGGACACAAACCATACAGATAGAACTTAGAACTACTTTATTGTGTCAAGTTTCAAGGGGCTAGCACAAACCGTGTTTGATTTGGAGTTCCAAATTCATCTATCAATATAGGAGAAAATAGAGTGAAACCTCAAAATTCAAACTCTTACTTCCAACGAACGCTTCAACCTAGAAGAACGAAATTTGCTGAGCCAAGTGGGATTGGTGTACTGCTCCTTAGTACCAAGTATCTTCAAGATTGGGTGAAAAAACATATGCTGAGATTTCAGGACACTCGTAGTATTTTGGAAGCTTGGCAACACCTTTCAAACGAAAGTGTGCTTCACCACTCCCTCCTAGGGCAACTTCAAGAGGAAACAAACCGAACAGATAGAACTTAGAACTACTTTATTGTGTCAAGTTTCAAGGGGCTAGCACAAACCGTGTTTGATTTGGAGTTCCAAATTCATCTATCAATATAGGAGAAAACAGAGTGAAACCTGAAAATTCAAACTCTTACTGCAAACGAATGCTTCAACCTAGAAGAACGAAATCTGCTGAACCCAGTGGGATTGGTGTACTGCTCATTACCCCCAAGTATCTTCAAGATTGGGTGAAAAAACACATGCTGAGATTTCAGGACACTCGTAGTTTTTTGGAAGCTTGGCAACCCCTTTCAAACGAAAGTGTGCTTCACCATTCCCTCCTAGGGAAACTTCAATTGGACACACACCATACACATAGAACTTAGAACTACTTTATTGTGTCAAGTTTCAAGGGGCTAGCACAATCCGTGCTTGATTTAGAGTTCCAAATTCATGTATCAATATAGGAGAAAACAGAGTGAAACCTGAAAATTCAAACTCTTATTGCACACGAATGCTTCAACCTAGAAGAACGAAATTTGCTGAGCCAAGTGGGTTGGTGTACTGCTCATTACCACCAAGTATCTTCAAGATTGGGTGAAAAAACATATGCTGAGATTTCAGGACACTCGTAGTATTTTGGAAGCTTGGCAACCTCTTCCAAACGAAAGTGTGTTTCACCACTCCCTCCTAGGGAAACTTCAATTGGACACAAACCATACAGATAGAACTTAGAACTACTTTATTGTGTCATGTTTCAAGGGGCTAGCACAAACCGTGTTTGATTTGGAGTTCCAAATTCATCTATCAATATAGGAGAAAACAGAGTGAAACCTCAAATTTCAAACTCTTACTGCCAACGAACGCTTCAACCTAGAAGAACGAAATTTGCTGAGCCAAGTGGGATTGGTGTACTGCTCCTTAGTACCAAGTATCTTCAAGATTGGGTGAAAAAACATATGCTGAGATCAGGACACTCGTAGTATTTGGAAGCTTGGCAACCTCTTCCAAACGAAAGTGTGTTTCACCACTCCCTCCTAGGGAAACTTCAAGAGGAAACAAACCATACAGATAGAACTTAGAACTACATTATTGTGTCAAGTTTCAAGGGGCTAGCACAAACCGTGTTTGATTTGGAGTTCCGAATCCATCTATCAATATAGGAGAAAACAGAGTGAAACCTGAAAATTCAACCTCTTACTGCCAACGAATGCTTCAACCTAGAAGAACGAAATTTGCTGAACCCAGTGGGATTGGTGTACTGCTCATTATCACCAAGTATCTTCAAGTTGGGTGAAAAAACATATGCTGAGATTTCAGGACACTCCTAGTTTTTTGGAAGCTTGGCAACCCGTTTCAACGAACGTGTGTTTCACCACTACCTCCTAGAGCTACTTCAAGAGGAAACAAACCATACACATAGAACTTAGAACTACTTTATTGTGTCAAGTTTCAAGGGGCTAGCACAATCCGTGCTTGATTTAGAGTTCCAAATTCATGTATCATTATAAGAGAAAACAGAGTGAAACCTGAAAATTCAAACTCTTATTGGAAACGAATGCTTCAACCTAGAAGAACGAAATTTGCTGAGCCAAGTGGGATTGGTGTACTGCTCATTACCACCAAGTATCCTCAAGATTGGGTGAAAAAAACATATGCTGAGATTTCAGGACACTCGTAGTATTTTGGAAGCTTGGCAACCCCTCTTTCAATCGAAAGTGTGCTTCACCACTCCCTCCTAGGGCAACTTCAAGAGGAAACAAACCGTACAGATAGAACTTAGAACTACTTTATTGTGTCAAGTTTCAAGGGGCTAGCACAAACCGTGTTTGAGTTAGTGTTCCAAATTCATGTATAAATATAGGAGAAAACAGCGTGAAACCCGAAATTTCAAAATTTTATTGAAAACGAATGCTTCAACCTAGAAGAACGAAATTTGCTTAGCCAAGTGGGATTGGTGTACTGCTCATTACCACCAAGTATCTTCAAGATTGGGTGAAAAAACATATGCTGAGATTTCAGGACACTCGTAGTTTTTTGGAAGCTTGGCAAACCCTTTCAAACGAAAGAGTGCTTCACCAAACCCTCCTAGGGCAACTTCAAGAGGAAATGAACCGTACAGATAGAACTTAGAACTACTTTATTGTGTCAAGTTTCAAGGGGCTAGCACAAACCGTTCTTGATATAGAGTTCCAAATCATTTATCAATATAGGAGAAAACAGAGTGAAACCTGAAAATTCAAACTCTTATTGCACACGAATGCTTCAACCTAGAAGAACGAAATTTGCTGAGCCAAGTGGGATTGGTGTACTGCTCATTACCACCAAGGATATTCAAGATTGGGTAAAAAAAACATATGCTGAGATTTCAGGACACTCGTAGTATTTTGGAAGCTTGGAAACCTCTTTCAAACGAAAGTGTGTTTCACCACTCCCTCCAAAGGCAACTTCAAGAGGAAACAAACCATACAGATAGAACGTAGAACTACTTTATTGTGTCAAGTTTCAAGGGGCTAGCACAAACCGTGCTTGATTTAGAGTTCCAAATTCATGTATCAATATAGGAGAAAACAGAGTGAAACCTGAAAATTCAAACTCTTATTGCAAACGAATGCTCCAACCTAGAAGAATGAAATTTACTGAGCCAAGTGGGATTGGTGTACTGCTCATTACCACCAAGTATCTTCAAGATTGGGTGAAAAAACATATGCTGAGATTTCAGGACACTCGTAGTATTTTGGAAGCTTGGCAACCTCTTCCAAACGAAAGTGTGTTTCACCACTCCCTCCTAGGGAAACTTCAATTGGACACAAACCATACAGATAGAACTTAGAACTACTTTATTGTGTCAAGTTCCAAGGGGCTAGCACAAACCGTGTTTGATATGGAGTTCCAAATTCATCTATCAATATAGGAGAAAACAGAGTGAAACCTGAAAATTCAAAACACTTATTGCACACGAATGCTTCAACCTAGAAGAACGAAATTTGCTGAGCCAAGTGGGTTGGTGTACTGCTCATTACCACCAAGTATCTTCAAGATTGGGTGAAAAAACATATGCTGAGATTTCAGGACACTCGTAGTATTTTGGAAGCTTGGCAACCTCTTCCAAACGAAAGTGTGTTTCACCACTCCCTCCTAGGGAAACTTCAAGAGGAAACAAACCATACAGATAGAACTTAGAACTAATTTATTGTGTCAAGTTTCAAGGGGCTAGCACAAACCGTGTTTGAGTTAGAGTTCCAAATTCATGTATAAATATAGGAGAAAACAGCGTGAAACCCGAAATTTCAAAATTTTATTGAAAACGAATGCTTCAACCTAGAAGAACGAAATTTGCTGAACCCAGTGGGATTGGTGGACTGCTCATTATCACCAAGTATTTTCAAGAATGGGTGAAAAAACATATGCTGAGATTTCAGGACACTCGTATTTTTTTGGAAGCTTGGCAACCCGTTTCAATCGAAAGTGTGTTTCACTACTCCCTCCTAGGACTACTTCAAGAGGAAACAAACAATACACATAGAACTCAGAACTACTTTATTGTGTCAAGTTTCAAGGGGCTAGCACAAACCGTGCTTGATTTAGAGTTCCAAATTCATGTATCAATATAGGAGAAAACAGAGTGAAACCTGAAAATTCAAACTCTTATTGCACATGAATGCTTCAACCTAGAAGAACGAAATTTGCTGAGCCAAGTGGGATTGGTGTACTGCTCATTACCACCAAGGATATTCAAGATTGGGTAAAAAAACATATGCTGAGATTTCAGGACACTCGTAGTATTTTGGAAGCTTGGCAACCTCTTTCAAACGAAAGTGTGTTTCACTACTCCTTCCAAGGCAACTTCAAGAGGAAACAAACCATACAGATAGAACTTAGAACTACTTTATTGTGTCAAGTTTCAAGGGCCTAGCACAAACCGTTCTTGATTTAGAGTTCCAAATTCATGTATCAATATAGGAGAAAACAGAGTGAAACCTGAAAATTCAAACTCTTATTGCAAACGAATGCTCCAATTTAGAAGAATGAAATTTAATGAGCCAAGTGGGATTGGTGTACTGCTCATTACCACCAAGGATCTTCAAGATTGGGTGAAAAAACGTATGCTGAGATTTCAGGACACTTGTAGTATTTTGGAAGCTTGGCAAACTCTTCCAAAAGAAAGTGTGTTTCACAACACCCTCCTAGGGAAATTTCAATTGGACACAAACCATACAGATAGAACTTAGAACTACTTTATTGTGTCAAGTTTCAAGGGGCTAGCACAAACCGTGTTTGATTTCCAGTTCCGTATCCATCTATCAATATAGGAGAAAACAGAGTGAAACCTGAAAATTCAACCTCTTACTGCCAACGAATGCTTCATCCTAGAAGAACGAAATTTGCTGAACCCAGTGGGATTGGTGTACTGCTCATTATCACCAAGTATCTTCAAGATTGGGTGAAAAAACATATGCTGAGATTTCAGGACACTCGTAGTTTTTTGGAAGCTTGGCAACTCGTTTCAAACGAAAGTGTGTTTCACCACTCCCTCCTAGGGCTACTTCAAGAGGAAACAAACCATACAGATAGAACTTAGAACTACTTTATTGTGTCAAGTTTCAAGGGGCTAGCACAAACCGTGTTTGATTTAGAGTTCTAAGTTCATGTATCAATATAGGAGAAAACAGAGTGAAACCTGAAAATTCAAACTCTTATTGCAAACGAATGCTCCAACCTAGAAGAATGAAATTTACTGAGCCAAGTGGGATTGGCGTACTGCTCATTACCACCAAGTATCTTCAAGATTGGGTGAAAAAACGTATGCTGAGATTTCAGGACACTTGTAGTATTTTGGAAGCTTGGCAACCTCTTCCAAACGAAAGTGTGTTTCACAACTCCCTCCTAGGGAAACTTCAATTGGACACAAACCATACACATAGAACGTAGAACTACTTTATTGTGTCAAGTTTCAAGGGGCTAGCACAAACCGTGTTTGATTTGGAGTTCCAAATCCATGTATCAATATAGGAGAAAACAGAGTGAAACCTGAAAATTCAACCTCTTACTGCCAACGAATGCTTCAACCTAGAAGAACGAAATTTGCTGAACCCAGTGGGATTGGTGTACTGCTCATTATCACCAAGTATCTTCAAGTTGGGTGAAAAAACATATGCTGAGATTTCAGGACACTCCTAGTTTTTTGGAAGCTTGGCAACCCGTTTCAAACGAAAGTGTGTTTCACCACTACCTCCTAGAGCTACTTCAAGAGGAAACAAACCATACACATAGAACTTAGAACTACTTTATTGTGTCAAGTTTCAAGGGGCTAGCACAATCCATGCTTGATTTAGAGTTCCAAATTCATGTATAAATATAGGAGAAAACAGCGTGAAACCCGAAATTTCAAAATTTTATTGAAAACGAATGCTTCAACCTAGAAGAACGAAATTTGCTTAGCCAAGTGGGATTGGTGTACTGCTCATTACCACCAATTATCTTCAAGATTGGGTGAAAAAACTTATGCTGAGATTTCAGGACACTCGTAGTTTTTTGGAAGCTTGGCAACCCCTTTCAAACGAAAGAGTGCTTCACCAAACCCTCCTAGGGCAACTTCAAGAGGAAACAAACCATACAGATAGAACTTAGAACTACTTTATTGTGTCAAGTTTCAAGGGGCTAGCACAAACCGTTCTTGATATAGAGTTTCAAATTCATTTATCAATATAGGAGAAAACAGAGTGAAACCTGAAAATTCAAACCCTTATTGCACACGAATGCTTCAACCTAGAAGAACGAAATTTGCTGAGCCAACTGGGATTGGTGTACTGCTCATTACCACCAAGGATCTTCAAGATTGGGTATAAAAACATATGCTGAGATTTCAGGAAACTCATAGTATTTTGGAAGCTTGGCAACCTCTTTCAAACGAAAGTGTGTTTCACCACTCCCTCCTAAGGCAACTTCAAGAGGAAACAAACCATACAGATAGAACTTAGAACTACTTTATTGTGTCAAGGTTCAAGGGGCTAGCACAAACCGTGATTGATTTGGAGTTCCAAATTCATCTATCAATATAGGAGAAAAGAGAGTGAAACCTGAAAATTCAAACTCTTACTGCCAACGAATGCTTCAACCTAGAAGAACGAAATTTGCTGAACCCAGTGGGATTGGTGTACTGCTCATTATCACCAAGTATCTTCAAGAATGGTTGAAAAAACATATGCTGAGATTTCAGGACACTCGTAGTTTTTTGGAAGCTTGGCAACCCGTTTCAAACGAAAGTGTGTTTCACCACTCCCTCCTAGGGTAACTTCAAGAGGAAACAAACCGTACAGATAGAACTTAGAACTACTTTATTGTGTCAAGTTTCAAGGGGCTAGCACAAACCGTGCTTGATTTAGAGTTCCAGATTCATGTATCAATATAGGAGAAAACAGAGTGAACCCTGAAAATTCAAACTCTTATTGCACACGAATGCTTCAACCTAGAAGAACGAAATTTGCTGAGCCAAGTGGGATTGGTGTACTGCTCATTACCACCAAGGATATTCAAGATTGGGTAAAAAAACTTATGCTGAGATTTCAGGACACTCGTAGTATTTTGGAAGCTTGGCAACCTCTTTCAAACGAAAGTGTGTTTCACCACTCCCTCCTAAGGCAACTTCAAGAGGAAACAAACCATACAGATAGAACTTAGAACTACTTTATTGTGTCAAGTTTCAAGGGGCTAGCACAAACCGTGTTTGAGTTAGAGTTCCAAATTCATGTATAAATATAGGAGAAAACAGCGTGAAAACCAATATTTCAAAATTTTATTGAAAACGAGTGCTTCAACCTAGAAGAACGAAATTTGCTTAACCAAGTGGGATTGGTGTACTGCTCATTACCACCAAGTATCTTCAAGATTGGGTGAAAAAACATATGCTGAGATTTCAGGACACTCATAGTTTTTTGGAAGCTTGGCAACCCCTTTCAAATGAAAGTGTGCTTCACCACTCCCTCCTAGGGCAACTTCTAGAGGAAACAAACCGTACAGATAGAACTTAGAACTACTTTATTGTGTCAAGTTTCAAGGGGCTAGCACCAACCGTTCTTCATTTAGAGTTCCAAATTCATGTATCAATATAGGAGAAAACAGAGTGAAACCTGAAAACTCAAACTCTCCTTGCAAACGAATGCTTCAACCTAGAAGAACGAAATTTGCTGAGTCAAGTGGGATTGGTGTACTGCTCATTACCCCCAAGTATCTTCAAGATTGGGTGAAAAAACATATGCTGAGATTTCAGGACACTCGTAGTATTTTGGAAGCTTGGCAACCTCTTCCAAACGAAAGTGTGTTTCACAACTCCCTCCTAGGGCTACTTCAAGAGGAAACAAACCATACAGATAGAACTTAGAACTACTTTATTGTGTCAAGTTTCAAGGGACTAGCACAAACCGTGCTTGATTTAGAGTTCCAAATTCATGTATCAATATAGGAGAAAACAGAGTGAAACCTGAAAATTCAAACTCTTATTGCAAACGAATGCTCCAACGTAGAAGAATGAAATTTACTGAGCCAAGTGGGATTGGTGTACTGCTCATTACCACCAAGTATCTTCAAGATTGGGTGAAAAAACGTATGCTGAGATTTCAGGACACTTGTAGTATTTTGGAAGCTTGGCAACCACTTCCAAACTAAAGTGTGTTTCACAACTCCCTCCTAGGGAAACTTCAATTGGACACAAACCATACACATAGAACTTAGAAATATTTATTGTGTCAAGTTTCAAGGGGCTAGCACAAACCGTGTTTGATTTGGAGTTCCGAATCCATCTATCAATATAGGAGAAAACAGAGTGAAACCTGAAAATTCAACCTCTTACTGCCAACGAATGCTTCAACCTAGAAGCACGAAATTTGCTGAACCCAGTGGGATTGGTGTACTGCTCATTATCACCAAGTATCTTCAAGATTGGGTGAAAAAACATATGATGAGATTTCTGGACACTCGTAGTTTTTTGGAAGCTTGGCAACCCGTTTCAAACGAAGGTGTGTTTCACCACTCCCTCCTAGGGCTACTTCAAGAGGAAACAAACCATACACATAGAACTTAGAACTGCTTTATTGTGTCAAGTTTCAAGGGGCTAGCACAATCCGTGCTTGATTTAGAGTTCCAAATTCATGTATCAATATAATAGAAAACAGAGGGAAACCTGAAAATTCAAACTCTTATTGGAAACGAATGCTTCAACCTAGAAGAACGAAATTTGCTGAGCCAAGTGGGATTGGTGTACTGCTCATTACCACCAAGTATCTTCAAGATTGGGTGAAAAAACATATGCTGAGATTTCAGGACACTCGTAGAATTTTTGAAGCTTGGCAACCCCTTTAAATCGAAAGTGTGCTTCACCACTCCCTCCTAGGGCAACTTCAAGAGGAAACAAACCGTACAGATAGAACTTAGAACTACTTTATTGTGTCAAGTTTCAAGGGGCTAGCACAAACCGTGTTTGAGTTAGAGTTCCAAATTCATGTATAAATATAGGAGAAAACAGCGTGAAACCCGAAATTTCAAAATTTTATTGAAAACGAATGCTTCAACCTAGAAGAACGAAATTTGCTTAGCAAAGTGGGATTGGGGTACGGCTCATTACCACCAAGTATATTCAAGATTGGGTGAAAAAACATATGCTGAGATTTCAGGACACTCGTAGTTTTTTGGAAGCTTGGCAACCCCTTTCAAACGAAAGTGTGCTTCACCACTCCCTCCTAGGGCAACTTCAAGAAGAAACAAACCATACAGATAGAACTTAGAACTACTTCATTGTGTCAAGTTTCTAGGGGCTAGCACAAACCGTGCTTGATTTAGAGTTCCAAATCCATCTATCAATATAGGAGAAAACAGAGTGAAACCTGAAAATTCAACCTCTTACTGCCAACGAATGCTTCAACCTAAAAGAACGAAATTTGCTGAACCCAGTGGGATTGGTGTACTGCTCATTATCACCAAGTATCTTCAAGATTGGGTGAAAAAACATATGCTGAGATTTCAGGACACTCGTAGTTTTTTGGAAGCTTGGCAACCCCTTTCAATCGAAAGTGTGCTTCAACACTCCCTCCTAGGGCAACTTCAAGAGGAAACAAACCGTACAGATAGAACTTAGAACTACTTTATTGTGTCAAGTTTCAAGTGGCTAGCACAAACCGTGTTTGAGTTAGAGTTCCAAATTCATGTATAAATATAGAAGAAAACAGCGTGAAACTCGAAATTTCAAAATTTTATTGAAAACGAATGCTTCAACCTAGAAGAACGAAATTTGCTTAGCCAATTGGGATTGGTGTACTGCTCATTACCACCAAGTATCTTCAAGATTGGGTGAAAAAACACATGCTGAGATTTCAGGACACTCATAGTTTTTTGGAAGCTTGGCAACCCCTTTCAAACGAAAGTGTGCTTCACCACTCCCTCCTAGGGCAACATCAAGAGGAATCAAACCGTACAGATAGAACTTAGAACTACTTTATTGTGTCAAGTTTCAAGGGGCTAGCACAATCCGTGCTTGATTTAGAGTTCCAAATTCATGTATCAATATAAGAAAAAACAGAGTGAAACCTGAAAATTCAAACCCTTATTGCACACGAATGCTTCAACCTAGAAGAACGAAATTTGCTGAGCCAAGTGGGATTGGTGTACTGCTCATTACCACCAAGGATCTTCAAGATTGGGTATAAAAACATATGCTGAGATTTCAGGAAACTCATAGTATTTTGGAAGCTTGGCAACCTCTTTCAAACGAAAGTGTGTTTCACCACTCCAACATAAGGCAACTTCAAGAGGAAACAAACCATACAGATAGAACTTAGAACTACTTTATTGTGTCAAGTTTCAAGGGGCTAGCACAAACCGTGTTTGATTTGGAGTTCCAAATTCATCTTTCAATATAGGAGAAAAGAGAGTGAAACCTGAAAATTCAAACTTTTACTGCCAACGAATGCTTCAACCTAGAAGAACGAAATTTGCTGAACCCAGTGGGATTGGTGTACTGCTCATTATCACCAAGTATCTTCAAGAATGGTTGAAAAAACATATGCTGAGATTTCAGGACACTCGTAGTTTTTTGGAAGCTTGGCAACCCGTTTCAAACGAAAGTGTGTTTCACCACTCCCTCCTACGGTAACTTCAAGAGGAAACAAACCGTACAGATAGAACTTAGAACTACTTTATTGTGTCAAGTTTCAAGGGGCTAGCACAAACCGTGCTTGATTTAGAGTTCCAAATTCATGTATCAATATAGGAGAAAACAGAGTGAAACCTGAAAATTCAAACTCTTATTGCACACGAATGCTTCAACCTAGAAGAACGAAATTTGCTGATCCAAGTGGGATTGGTGTACTGCTCATTACCACCAAGAATATTCAAGATTGGGTAAAAAAACATATGCTGAGATTTCAGGACACTCGTAGTATTTTGGAAGCTTGGCAACCTCTTTCAAACGAAAGTGTGTTTCACCACTCCCTCCTAAGGCAACTTCAAGAGGAAACAAACCATACAGATAGAACTTAGAACTACTTTATTGTGTCAAGTTTCAAGGGGCTAGCACAAACCGTGTTTGAGTTAGAGTTCCAAATTCATGTATAAATATAGGAGAAAACAGCGTGAAAACCAATATTTCAAAATTTTATTGAAAACGAGTGCTTCAACCTAGAAGAACGAAATTTGCTTAACCAAGTGGGATTGGTGTACTGCTCATTACCACCAAGTATCTTCAAGATTGGGTGAAAAAAACATATGCTGAGATTTCAGGACACTCGTAGTTTTTTGGAAGCTTGGCAACCCCTTTCAAATGAAAGTGTGCTTCACCACTCCCTCCTAGGGCAACTTCTAGAGGAAACAAACCGTACAGATAGAACTTAGAACTACTTTATTGTGTCAAGTTTCAAGGGGCTAGCACAAACCGTTCTTCATTTAGAGTTCCAAATTCATGTATCAATATAGGAGAAAACAGAGTGAAACCTGAAAACTCAAACTCTTCTTGCAAACGAATGCTTCAACCTAGAAGAACGAAATTTGCTGAGTCAAGTGGGATTGGTGTACTGCTCATTACCCCCAAGTATCTTCAAGATTGGGTGAAAAAAACATATGCTGAGATTTCTGGACACTCGTAGTTTTTTGGAAGCTTGGCAACCCCTTTCAAACGAAAGTGTGCTTCACCACTCCCTCCTAGGGCAACTTCAAGAGGAAACAAACCGTACAGATAGAACTTAGAACTACTTTATTGTGTCAAGTTTCAAGGGGCTAGCACAAACCGTGCTTGATTTAGAGTTCCAAATTCATGTATCAATATAGGAGAAAACAGAGTGAACCCTGAAAATTCAAACTCTTATTGCACACGAATGCTTCAACCTAGAAGAACGAAATTTGCTGAGCCAAGTGGGATTGGTGTACTGCTCATTACCACCAAGGATATTCAAGATTGGGTAAAAAAACATATGCTGAGATTTCAGGACACTCGTAGTATTTTGGAAGCTTGGCAACCTCTTTCAAACGAAAGTGTGTTTCACCACTCCCTCCTAAGGCAACTTCAAGAGGAAAAAAACCATACAGATAGAACTTAGAACTACTTTATTGTGTCAAGTTTCAAGGGGCTAGCACAAACCGTGTTTGAGTTAGAGTTCCAAATTCATGTATAAATATAGGAGAAAACAGCGTGAAAACCAATATTTCAAAATTTTATTGAAAACGAGTGCTTCAACCTAGAAGAACGAAATTTGCTTAACCAAGTGGGATTGGTGTACTGCTCATTACCACCAAGTATCTTCAAGATTGGGTGAAAAAACATATGCTGAGATTTCAGGACACTCATAGTTTTTTGGAAGCTTGGCAACCCCTTTCAAATGAAAGTGTGCTTCACCACTCCCTCCTAGGGCAACTTCTAGAGGAAACAAACCGTACAGATAGAACTTAGAACTACTTTATTGTGTCAAGTTTCAAGGGGCTAGCACAAACCGTTCTTCATTTAGAGTTCCAAATTCATGTATCAATATAGGAGAAAACAGAGTGAAACCTGAAAACTCAAACTCTCCTTGCAAACGAATGCTTCAACCTAGAAGAACGAAATTTGCTGAGTCAAGTGGGATTGGTGTACTGCTCATTACCCCCAAGTATCTTCAAGATTGGGTGAAAAAACATATGCTGAGATTTCAGGACACTCGTAGTATTTTGGAAGCTTGGCAACCTCTTCCAAACGAAAGTGTGTTTC